>NC_047048.1:55614042-55729663 GCF_011762595.2 Tursiops truncatus | reverse complement strand
AATGGGGATTCCCTTATGTGTTATTTGTTATTTTTCCCTTGCTGCTTTTAATATGCTTTCTTTGTATTTAATTTTTGACAGTTTGATTAATATGTGTCTTGGCATATTTCTCCTTGTATTTATCCTGTATGGGACTCTCTGTGCTTCCTGGACTTGATTAACTATTTCCTTTCCCATATTAGGGGAGTTTTCAACTATAATCTCTTCAAATATTTTCTCAGTCCCTTTCTTTTTCTCTTCTTCTGGAACCCCTATAATTTGAATGTTGTTGCGTTTAATGTTGTCCCAGAGGTCTCTGAGACTGTCCTCAGTTCTTTTCATTCTTTTTTCTTTATTCTGCTCTGCAGTAGTTATTTCCACTATTTTATCTTCCAGGTCACTTATCCGTTCTTCTGCCTCAGTTATTCTCTATTGATCCCATCTAGAGTACTTTTAATTTCATTTATTGTGTTGTTCATCATTGCTTGTTTCATCTTTATTTCTTCTAGGTCCTTGTTAACTGATTCTTGCATTTTGTCCATTCTATTGTCCATTCTATCTCCAAGATTTCGGATCAACCTTACTATCATTATTCTGAATTCTTTTTCAGGTAGACTGCCTATTTCCTCTTCATTTGTTAGGTCTGGTGCATTTTTATCTTGCTCCTTTACCTGTTGTGTGTTTTTCTGTCTTCTCATTTTGGTTATCTTACTGTGTTTGTGGTCTCCTTTTTGCAGGCTGCAGGTTCGTAGTTCCTCCTGTTTTTGATGTCTGTCTCCAGTGGCTAAGGTTGGTTCAGTGGGTTGTGTAGGCTTCCTGGTGGAGGGGACTAGTGCCTGTGTTGTGGTGGATGAGGCTGGATCTTGTCTCTCTAGTCAGCAGGTTCACGACTGGTGGTGTGTTTTGGGGTGTCTGTGGCCTTATTATGATTTTAGGCAGCCTCTCTGCTAATGGGTGGGGTTGTGTTCCTGTTTTGCTAGTTGTTTGGCATAGGTTTTCCAGCACTGTGGCTTGCTGGTCGTTGAGTGAAGCTGGGTGCTGTTGTTAAGATGGAGGTCTCTGGGAGATTTTCGCCGTTTGATATTATGTGGAGCTGGGAGGTCTCTTGTTGACCAGTGTCCTGAAGTTGGCTCTCCTACCTCAGAGGCAGAGACCTGCCTCCTGGCTGGAGCACCAAGAGCTTTTCATCCACACGGCTCAGGATAAAAGGGAGAAAAAGTAGAGGGAATTAGTAGAAGTATGAGGAAAGAAAAAAGGAAAGGAGGGTAGGAAGGAAGGAAGAAAGAAAGAAAGAAGCAAAGAAGGAAAGAAGGAAAGAAAGGAGGGAGGGAGGGAGGGAGGAAGGAAGGAAAGAGGGAAAGAAGGAAAAAAGACAGAAAGAAAGAAGATACAGTAAAAATAAAATAAAGTATAATAAAGTTATTGAATTAAAAAATTCTTATTTAGAAAAAAAAAAAAGGGACGGATAGAACCTTAGGACAAATGTTGGAAGCAACTCTATACTGACAAAATCTTACACAGAAGCATACACATACACCCTCACTAAAAGAGGTAAATGGGGAAAAATCATAAATCTTGCTGTCAGAGACCACCTCCTCAATTTGGGATGATTCGTTGTCTAAAGGAGGGAAGGAAGGAAGGAAGGAAAGAAAGAAAGAAAGAAAGAAAGAAAGAAAGAAAGAAAGAAAGAAAGAAAGAAAAGAAAAGAAAGAAGGTAAAGTATAATAACGTTATTAAAATTAATTATTAAGAAAAAAAATTTAAAAAAAAAACAAAAAAAACCATGGACGGATAGAACCCTAGGACAAATGGTGGAAGCAAGACTATACAGACAAGATCTCACACAGAAGCATACACATACACATTCACAAAAAGAGGAAAAGGGAAAAAATCATAGATCTTGCTCCTAAAGTCCACTTCCTTAATTTGGGATGATTGGTTGTCTATTCAGGTATTCCACAGATGCAGGGTATATCAAGTTGATTGTGGAGCTTTAATCCGCTGCTTCTGAGGCTGCTGGGAGAGATTTCCCTTTCTCTTCTTTGTTCTCACAGCTCCCAGGGGCTCAGCTTTAGATTTGGCCCTGCCACTGCGTGTAGGTCGCTGGAGGGCGTCTGTTTTTTGCTCAGACAGGATGGGGTTAAAAGAGCCGCTGATTCGGGGGCTCTGGTGCACTCAGGCCGGCGGGGATGGAGGGGCGCGGAGTGCGTGGCGGGCCTGCGGTGGCAAAGGCCGGCGTGACTTTGCACCAGCCTGAGGCGCGCTGTGCGTTCTCCCGGGGAAGTTGTCCCTGGATCCCGGGAACCTGGCAGTGGCGGGCTGCACAGGCTCTGCGGAAGAGGGGTGTGGAGAGTGACCTGTGCTCGCACACAGGCCCCTTGGTGGCGGCAGCAGCAGCCGCCTTAACGTCTCCCGCCCGCTTCTGGGGTCCGCGCTTTTAGCCGCAGTTTGCGCCCGTCTCTGGATTCCGTGCTTTCAGCCGCGGCTCGCGCCCATCTCTGGGGTCCGCGCTTTCAGCCGCGGCTCGCGCCCGTCTCTGGGGTTCGCGCTTTTAGCCGCGGCTCGCGCCCGTCTCTGGAGTTCCTTTAAGCAGCGTTCTTAAACCCCTCTCCTCACGCCCCAGGAAACAAAGAGGGAAGGAAAAGTCTCCTGCCTCTTCGGCAGGTGCAGACTTTTCCCCGGACTCCCTCCCGGCTAGCTGTGGTGCACTAACCCCTTCAGGCTATGTTCAAGCCGCCAACCCCAGTCCTCTCCCTGCGCTCTGTCCGAAACCGAAACCTGAGCCTCAGAGCCTCAGCTCGCAGCCCCGCCCGCCCCGGCGGGTGAGCAGACAAGCCTCTCGGGCTGGTGAGTGCCGGTCGGCACCAATCCTCTGTGCGGGAATCTCCCCGCTTTGCCCTCCGCACCCGTTGCTGTGCACTCCTTCGCGGCTTCGAAGCTCCCCCCTCCGCCTCCCGCAGTCTCCGCCCGCGAAGGGGCTTCCTAGTGTGTGGAAACTTTTCCTCCTTCACAGCTCCCTCCCACTGGTGCAGGTGCCGTCCCTATTCTTTTGTCTCTGTTTTTTCTTTTTTTCTTTTGCTCTACCCAGGTATGTGGGAAGTTTCTTGCCTTTTGGGAGGTCTGAGGTCTTCTGCCAGCCTTCAGTAGGTGTTCTGTAGGAGCTGTTCCACGTGTAGATGTATTTCTGGTGTATCTGTGGGGAGGAAGGTGATCTCCGCGTCTTACTCTTCCGCCATCTTCCGCCTTCTCAGTCCATTTACATTTAAGGTAATTATTGATATGTATGTTCCTATTCCCATTTTCTTAATTGTTTTGTGTTCATTATTGTAGATCTTTCCCTTCTCTTGTGTTTCTTGCCTAGAGAAGGTCCTTTAGCATTTGTTGTAAAGCTGGTTTGGTGGTGCTGAATTCTCTCAGCTTTTGCTTGTCTGTAAAGGTTTTAATTTCTCCATCAAACCTGAATGAGATCCTTGCTGGTTAGAGTAATCTTGGTTGTAGGTTTTTCTCCTTCATCACTTTAAATATGTCCTGCCAGTCCCTTCTGGCTTTCAGAGTTTCTGCTGAAAGATCAGTTGTTAATCTTATGGGGGTTCCCTTTTGTGTTATTTGTTTTTTTTCCCTTGCTGCTTTTAATATGTTTTCTTTGTATTTAATTTCTGACAGTTTGATTAATATGTTTCTTGGTGTATTTCTCCTTAGATTTATCCTCTATGGGACTCCTTGTGCTTCCTGGATTTGATTAACTATTTCCTTTCCCATATTAGGGAAGTTTTAACTATAATCTCTTTAAATATTTTCTCAGTCCCTTTCTTTTTCTCTTCTTTTTCTGGAACCCCTATGATTCAAATGTTGGTGCATTTAATGTTTTCCCAGAGTTCTCTGAGACTGTCCTCAGTCCTTTTCATTCTTTTTTCTTTATTCTGCTCTGCAGTAGTTATTTCCACTATTTTATCTTCCAGGTCACTTATCCATTCTTCTGCCTCAGTTTTTCTGCTATTGATCCCATCTATAGTATTTTTAATTTCATTTATTATGTTGTTCATCATTGTTTGTTTCATCTTTAGTTCTTCTAGGTCCTTGTTAAATGTTTCTTGCATTTTGTCTATTCTATTTCCAAGATTTTGGATCATCTTTATTATCATTATTCTGAATTATTTTTCAGTTAGACTGCCCATTTCCTCTTCATTTGTTAGGTCTGGTGGGTTTTTATCTTGCTCCTTCATCTGCTGTGTGTTTTTCTGTCTTCTCATTTTGCTTATCTTACTGTGTTTGGGGTCTCCTTTTTGTAGGCTGCAGGTTCATATTTCCCATTGTTTTTGGTGTCTTTCCCCAGTGGCTAAGGTTGGTTCAGTGGGTTGTGTAGGCTTCCTGTTGGAGGGGACTAGTGCCTGTGTTCTGGTGGATGAGGCTGGATCTTGTCTTTCTGGTGGGCAGGTCCACATCTGTTGGTGTGTTTTGGGGTGTCTGTGGACTTATTATGATTTTAGGCAACCTCTCTGCTAATGGGTGGAGCTGTGTTCCTGTCTTGCTAGTTGTTTGGCATAGGGTGTCCATCACTGTAGCTTGCTGGTCGTTGAGTGAAGCTGGGTGCTGGTGTTGAGATGGAGATCTCTGGGAGATTTTTGCCATTTGATGTTACATGGAGGTGGGAGGTATCTTGTGGACCAGTGTCCTGGAGTTGGCTCTTCCTCCTCAGAGGCAGAGCCCTGACTCCTGGCTGGAGCACCAAGAGCCTTTCATCCACATGGCTCAGAATAAAAGGGTGAAAAAGTAGAAAGAAAGAATTAGTAGAAGTAGAAAGAAAGGATGAAAGAAAGAAAGGAGGGAGGGAGGGAAGGAAGAAAAAAGAAAGAAAGAAGATAAAGTATAATAAAATAAAGTAAGGTAAAATATAATAAAGTTATTAAAATAGAAAATAATTATTAAGAAAAAAAAGAGCGGACGGATAGAACCCTAGGACAAATGGTGGAAGCAAAGCTATACAGACAAAATCTCACACAGAAGCATACACATATACACTCACAAAAAGAGGAAAAGGGGAAAAAAATCATAAATCTTGCTCTCAAAGTCCACCTCCTCAATTTGGGATGATTCATTGTCTATTCATATATTCCACAAATGCAGGGTACATCACGTTGATTGTGGAGCTTTAATCCACTGCTTCTGAGGCTGCTGGGAGAGATTTCCCTTTCTCTTCTTTGTTCTCACAGCTCCCAGGGGCTCAGCTTTGGATTTGGCCCCGCCTCTGCGTGTAGGTCGCCAGAGGCCGTCTGTTCTTCGCTCAGACAGGACGGGGTTAAAGGAGCAGCTGCTCGGGGACTCTGGCTCACTCAGGCCAGGGAGAGGGAGGGGCACGGAGTGTGGGGCGAGCCTGCGGCGGCAGAGGCCGGTGTGAAGTTGCACCATCCTGAGGCGCGCCATGCGTTCTCCCGGGGAAGTTGTCCCTGGATCCCGGGACCCTGGCAGTGGCGGGCTGCACAGGCTCCCCGGAAGGGATGTGTAGAGAGTGACCTGTGCTTGCACACAGGCTTCTTGGTGGCGGCAGCAGCAGCCTTAGCGTCTCATGCCCGTCTCTGGGGTCCGTGCTTTTAGCCGCGGCGTGCGCCCATCTCTGGAGCTCCTTTAAGCAGAGCTCTTAATCCCCTCTCCTTGTGCACCAGGAAACAAAGAGGGAAGAAAAAGTCTCTTGTGTCTTTGGCAGGTCCAGACTTTTCCCCGGACTCCCTCACGGCTAGCCGTGGTGCACTAACCCCCTGCAGGCTGTGTTCACGCTGCCAACCCCAGTCCTTTCCCTGCGCTCCGACCGAACCCCGAGCTTCAGCTCCCAGCCCCGCCTGCCCCGGCGGGGGAGCAGACAAGCCTCTCGGGCTTGTGAGTGCCGGTTGGCACCGATTCTCTGTGCGGGAATCTCTCCGCTTTGCCCTCCGCACCCCTTTTGCTGTGCTCTCCTCTGTGGCTCCGAAGCTTTTCCCATCCGCCACCCGCCGTCTCCACCCGCGAAGGGGCTTCCTAGTGTGTGGAAACCTTTCCTCCTTCATGGCTCCCTCCCACTGGTGCGGGTCCCGTCCCTATCCTTTTGTCTCTGTTTATTCTTTTTTCTTTTGCCCTACCCAGGTACGTGGGGAGTTTCTTGCATTTTGGGAGGTCTGAGGTCTTCTGCCAGCGTTCAGTAGGTGTTCTGTAGGAGTTGTTCCACGTGTAGATGTATTTCTGGTGTATCTGTGGGGAGGAAGGTGATCTCCGTGTCTTACTCTTCTGCCATCTTCCCCTCCAGCCTCTTGTAATTTTTAATTTTAATTTTCATGTTCATTTGTTATAAATGTACCTCCCACCTAAGACTATTAGCTCCATGGGGACAACACCTGTCTGTTCATTACTGTATATATCAATACCAAACACAAGACCTGACACATAATAAGTGTTCAATAAATGTTAGTTATTGTTTATTGAATTAATGTATATCCAATAGAAAGAATATTATTTTGCTATTTAAAATTCTGTTTTTGAAGACTTTTCAATGATGTATATCCTATAGTTATACGATTATCCTGCAAAGAGTGTGAATGATTGTGAATGTATTCATACAAAAATAGTCAAAGGAAACCTACCAAAGTATTAACAATGCCTGTTTCTGTGTGGAGGCATTATAGTTTATTTTTATTTGCATTTTTTAAAATATAATTTTCTGTATATTACATATTTACTCTAATATATTAGCCATATATTGCTTTCATAATCAGAAAACAAATTAAAAGTTACTAAAAAGAGAGGGAGAGATTAGAGCTTAATTGTACTTCTCTTAGTGATGTAATGAGAAGATTCTAAAGAACATCAGAAATTGGAACAAAGCCTCGGCAACTGGCCAAAACATTCTAAGTTAGACATAGCTCCTCCTGGGCTTCCCTGTTCTCAGGGATCCCCAGGGTCTGTTGTTCCTTGCCTTCAGTAGGGTGTCTGACAAGCACAAGAGAGGCCAGGGCCAAGAGGAAGTAGTGGTGCCTTGGGGTTAGGCTGACCGGGAGGACATATAGCAGAGTGAAACCAGACAGTTACGTGGGAAGTTCAAGCCAAAGGCATCCTGGTCCATCATGGGTAGATCAGGTGAGCAGCTTGAGTAAATTCACAAGGTGCAATTTCACATTGTGGTGTACCTCTCTGGAGAGGAGATAATCTTGTAGCAAATGGGCAACTTGATTGCTGTTTGGATTTCACAGGTCAGAGGATATGCTGGGCCCTTCATATCCCAGAGTTCCACAGGGATGTCTCTTGAGGTGCAATGAAGGTCAAGGGAGAAGCTGGAAGGGACTTCCTATTCCCTGACTTCAATCAAAACAGTTCTACTGGCTAGCAGCGAGGTTCCTGGCGCTGCTTCCAGGCTCCTCCGCGGCGGGGCGGGTCCGGGTGCTGCTGGCGCCGAGATGCGCCCCGTGCTCGGCCTCCTCCTGGTCTTTGCCGGCTGCACCTTCGCCCTGTACTTGCTGTCGACGCGACTGCCCCGCGGGTCGACACTGGGCACAGCTAAGGAGGCTGGAGACAGGTCACTGTGGTTCCCCTCGGACCTGGCCGAGCTGCGGGAACTCTCCGAGGTCCTTCAAGAGTACCGGAAGGAGCATCAGGCCTACGTGTTCCTGCTTTTCTGCAGTGCCTACCTCTACAAACAGGGCTTTGCCATCCCTG
The DNA here is from genome assembly GCF_011762595.2 of Tursiops truncatus. Classification (NCBI taxonomy): domain Eukaryota; kingdom Metazoa; phylum Chordata; class Mammalia; order Artiodactyla; family Delphinidae; genus Tursiops; species Tursiops truncatus. Next base: position 55,722,007 of record NC_047048.1, on the reverse strand, counting down.
GCTCCAGCTTCCTGGTTTGATTCCGTATAATTTCATCTGTGTGCAGACGGGCTCCATCCTGTCAACCCTGACTTCTCTGGATGCTCTTTTCTCCTGGGAAACTGCCTTTAAGCTGTTGGCCATTGCCCTGGTGGCCTTAGTTCCTGGAACCCTCATTAAAAAATTTAGTCAGAAGGACCTACATTTGAATGAAACGAGCAACGCTCATCATCTAAATAGTAGGAAGGACACCTGATCTGGATCCTTTGGTTGCCTCGTCCCTGGACTCTACTGTTTATTTATTTGTGTAATGGGCGTGGTCCTCTGAAGCCCCTCATTGTTTTTAAATTATTCTCAACAGGTGATTTAGACACTATTGTTCTATGTGCACTGTCTTGTCATGAAGGACACTCTGTGCTCTAGAAGGTGAATTATATCAGGTTCTCAAGGCAGCCCTGATTTAGCAGGACACTCTGCAAAATGGATGACCTCCTAGCAAATCCTATTTGTATTTTACTGAATAACAAGGAACTCAGGCCAAGCCCTGAGCTGCTTCGGGAGAGGCTGCCGATTGCCCTTGTCCAGGGCGCCTCTTCTACACAGTGATCAGCTGTTGTGACAGGTGTTATCCTTTTACGTCCCTCGTGGACATGATTAGTGTAGTTAATGACATGTGAACCCACATCACTGACACCACTCTTCATCTTGTTAGTCTCCTGAAGAGTGATCCTTCTGCACTGTTTTGCTGATGACCTACCTCTTCCATAAATCAGAGGAAACAAGCTGACAAACTGCATGGAATTTCCATGTACAGCTCAAAAACACAGTGATTGCTGTGATGCTTTTTGTGTTCAGACGCACTGATGTTACCACATATGTCACATCTCCTCTTGTTTGCATGTCCTGACAATTCAGCTGATTGCAAACAGACTATTGAATATCAGTGGAGCAAACTCTGTACGTTATGAATACTCTGGAGAAGTTCTTACCCATCTGGATGGGCAGAACCCTTGACTCACTTGAACCAAATGACTGTGAGTACATTTTCTAGTCTGTCCTTTCTGTGTGGAAATCCCTCCTCTGTCTTGCTGGGACAATGGATTCAGTACACTCCAATATCACCCAGTATACCCTCTGAATGCTTTTTTTCATTTTGTCATTTCCTGAGAATAACTGAGGGAATAATTCTATTTTATCTTTTAATTCAGGTGAATTAAGGGGAAAATTTGGTTTTGGATTAATTTGTTGTGTTGCATTTTAATGATCTGTAGCTGTCATGGCTTCCTATGGCTGCAGTGTTGAATTGGCACAGACCTGTTCATGCTTCCAAGGACAGAAGGGCCTTGGCACCTAAAATGACCAGCTCTGGGATCCTGTACCCTACAGGAGTAACTCATCATTTCTTAGCAGAACTGTTGTCCCTGGGCACCATCTGCTGGGTTTTTGATTTGGCTTGGCCAAGAATCTTGCCAAGGCTTTAATGTAGACCAGTTGTTCTACATGAATTCTTGGGAATTCATGACAGAGAATGAATTTCCAAGCAGTATTTTTTGGATATGGTATAATCCAAAAAACACAACAAGGACTTCATTTTTAAGGATGTGTTGCTTTAAAAGAAGCTTGATAACAAGAGTGGGAGTGAGGAGGATGCCAACTGGACTTGGAGATCCGTGGCTCTTTGTGTTGTGAAGTAGGAGGAGGGAAGGGGAGACACAAGGAAGCTCTCTACACTATTGAAAGTATGGCCCTTTGCCCTTTATCCAGATCCTTGGATTGGTCTCTCTCCCGTCTCCCCCGTGATTTTGCAACAATGTGCCTTATCAGTTGTGAGTTTACAGGCAAAGCAATTTCCCAAATAAATGGATAAAAAAAAAACAAAACAGTTCTACTATTATCTGTAAGAGCCCATTAGAAGCAAAGGATTCCATTTCTTTAAAAAAGGAGGTGGGCATTTAAAAATCAATGATAATGACGGCCTAAGACAGAAGTCTTTTGATGAGGGGAATGACATGTTCAACATGAAGTTGCCATTTAAACAACTTCCAGTGGGCCAGGATGCAAGACCAAGAGCAGTGAAGACAGACTGGAGGACAGGAGACTGGTGCAATAGGTGAATAATGTAATGGTGATACTACTACTACTACTACTACTACTACTACTACTACTACTACTACTACTACTTATTGAGCTAGACACTGTTCAAAGTACTTTACCTGTATGAACTCATTCATCTCCATAATAACTCAATGAGATAAATACCTTATTATCTCTAGTTTACAGCTGAGGGGACTGAGGCACAGAAATCTTAGATAATTCACCCAAAGTGACACAGAAAGAAAGAGGAAAAGGCAGGATGTGAGGCCATGTAGGCTGGCTTAAAGCCTGTGCTCTCCATCCTTGCCCAGAGGGAAGTTGAGGAAAAGTGCGTCTGGCTGGTAGACTAGATTGACATGACCTTTTCTATTATGCCCACTGTCACTTCATCTCTTGAACTTTAATCTGTGTTTAGTGGATTCAGGTTATTAGTCAGACTAATATGCTTCCAGGGCATAAGGGCAGATGGGATGTGTTGGGTAGTGTGGAGGAGGAGGGAATCAAAGTCATACTGAAATGTAGTCTGAAATCCTGGGCAGCACTGGTGTTGATGGAGCCAGGTAAATCAAGAGTAGGTGAATTTGAGTGCAGTGGGGGAAATGCTGATCCAATTTGGGATGGTGAAGGGACTTGGAAGTGGGTGGGATCAGTGATGGTAATAACATCAACTATTATTTTGGAGCAGTGCTTCTGGATATTTAGGGTGCATCAGAATCCCCAGAGGGCATGGTAAACCCCAGATCTCTAGGATTCTTCCTCAGAGTTTCTGATTCAGTGGGTCTGGAGTGGGGCCTGAGAATCTGCATTTCTAACAAGTTCCCAGGTGATGCTGATGCTATTGTTTGACAAACCACACTGTTTTAGTGCTGTTTTAGAGTGTCACCCTCTCTGCAATGCACTTCCACATACACAGTAGCATGAATTCTTCTTAAACACTCCCTCTACTATACTTTGTGACTTTAGTGTTCTGAAAAATACACATAACTCATTTCCTATTGTTTCTATCTGATATCCTTTACCTTAATCATCAAAACTTCTGGATATCTGTTGTATATCTGTGTCTTTACATAAATTGTTCTTATTGTCTGCTACACTCTCCACAACCCTGGTTCCAAATTTATCTAATTTCTTTTCTTCCTTAAAAATGTACCTCCCATAGGGACTTCCCTGGTGGCATAGTAGTTAAGAATCCACCTGCCAATGCAGGGGACATGGGTTCGAGCCCTAGTCCGGGAAGATCCCACGTGCTGTGGAGCAACTAAGCCCGTGTGCCACAACTACTGAGCCTGCGCTCTAGAGCCCGCGAGCCACACTACTGAGCCCACGTGCCTCAACTACTGAAACCCGCATGCCTAGAGCCCATGCTCCGCACCAAGAGAAGCCACTGCAATGAGAAGCCTGTGCACCGCAATGAAGAGTAGCCCCCACGCACAGCCATGAAGACCCAATGCAGCCAATAATAAATTAAAACATATAAATTAATTTAAAAAAATTTACCTCCCCTAGGAAGTTTCCTCTGACCCTCCAACCCGAGTCTGATTTGATTGCCCCTATTCTGTACTTCTATGACACTTTCTACCTTCCTCTTCTGAGCACAGTGCCTGGCATAAAGTAAATGCTCAATAAATATCCGATGAATTAAGTAAATGAATAAATCTCTCCCTCATCAGAACAACCATAACCTGTATCTTTTTCATGGTACATTCTAATAGCACACTGTAATCTCTAGAACAGGGATGGAAAATATGCTTTATCTTAGACTCTAGCTCCTATCAATTTCTGTGCAGAGGATTTTTGATGCCATATCTGGGCTCAGCAGAAAAGAACAATGATTGATTAATATTGTCTGTCACAGATAAAGATGTGGGAAATGGGGGTAATGGTGCTATATATATATATATATATATCACTCCTACTCTAGAGTGAATTGATTCTCCTCCCCACCTGTCCATACTAAGGATGAAGAGTTCAGATAAAGCTCAAGCCTTAAGACACAACTGGGCCTAGCAAATTTTGCAGGGCTTTTGAGAAAGGAATACTGTGGTGCTGGGATAATTAGGGAGGGCTCTTTTTGTGTGTGGAGGGGTGCCCTCAGTAAAGGGAGTTCTCAGTATGTGGGCTAGCTGTTCAGACACCAAAAACTGATTCTTTTCAGAAGAAAATCAGATTAACTGAGGAAATTTAGAATGTATGGCTCCAATGCAAGTGCCCAGCATATAACCCAAGCTTCTTTCCTGTTATTCAGATTTCCAAAGGTAGGGAGCTCAGACTGGGAATCCTGGCCCTATGGATAGCTAATAGATCTTGACACCTTTGTGGACCAGGGCAGTTTCCAAATAAAAACCCGAATATCCTGGCTGGTTGTCATATTGAATTAGAGACTTTTGGTTCAGCTTGTTCCCCACTAGAGTTACTGCATATAGGGAATGTTCTGGTACTAAGGGGCCAGTGCAGGGCCAAAGGGGCAGAGTGGTGGACAGTTATAGCAAGACTACTGGGGTTGACAGATGAGGGCTCAATTTCCTTTGAGGGTGTTTCTAATCCAACAAGTTTGCTTTTTATTCTTTTTAAACCTCAATAAAACTTTTAAGTGGATCAATACCCTTGTTAAACAAATGTTTTCCACCTCTTGCCTAATTGAGGTCCCAATTATACTTTCTTCAAAATTTAATGGCAGGGCATTCAAGGCCCAGGACAAATTTAAGAAGTGGACTCTCCTTCCAGCCTCTAGATCATGTGATATGGGAATTGTTCTCTTGGACTCAGCCTTGAAATCTCTCTAACTTAGGTCTTCCTCAACAGATGCTCCGGCAACCCCTGAAAGACACTACCTGCATGGGTCCTTTGGCAAGGCTTCTCTCAACCTTTATGATCCAGTTTCTGCTCCAGCCTAGATTAGTTCTAGCTGGGATATAAGGCACATGTCTAAACATCTGGGACATCTTTGGTATACTTTTGTTGTATGTCTTCAAATAAATATTATGTTAAGGGGCACAGGCCTATAGGACAATACCATCAAAATCCATACCATTTAAGGGTCATCGTGGACCTCTGGGGTAACACCAAATGGAGGTAATATTGTGAATTCTTCCAAGAGGAAATATTAATAAAGACTATTTCATGATTATAAACAATTTTTCAGCCTATGGAATTTACCAAAGAGGTTGGCTATTTGTCACTCAGGGATGTTGAGGTTCCTGAAAGAGAATGATACAAATAACATTCTAATAGATCAGTTCCATGGTCAAATAAGTTTGGGAAATTGTACATGCCATGTTCCTTCTTGGGAGCCACAAGGCAGATATATCTATTAAAGACTCTGAGATTTTCTGCAGAAAGGAAAATGTATCCTTTTAACAATTTGGATTGCTTTGTTTTTCTCTTAATTATTTAAGTAGACTGAAAGGTCCATTAGGGTAAGAATTATGAGTTTGAACCAATGCACATTATCACCCATCCCACACTCAAAATTCTGAGAGGTTAACCCCTGCAATTCATGGCCTCCTTAGAGTGTCCAAGATACCTTTCTCTCCCAAACAGGTCCCCTTGTGGGTAAAGTCTTAAGACATATCTCCTTATTCTGTCCTGTGTTGGCCTCCTCCAGTGAACATCAGAGAGCAGCCAGGCCCTGCTTCTCAGGACTGGGAACTTTGAAAGAATAGCTATTTCAAGAAAAAGGTCATTCAGTATGCCTGAAGAAGATGGGTTACCATAGTGACCCATGACCCAAATGAAACTTTCTTCCTTTGAAAACTAATACTATTTTTTCCCTATAGGAAACCATTTAGTGTGTAGAGAAGGCAGCTCTGACTGAGGCTTTTGTCAGCTATAGTCCTTTGGTCTTTGACTCTTTGTCAAAGTGTTAGACAATCCTGAGTGGTTTTTCGACAAAATGCCATGAGAAATCAAGTATACAGGTTGGGGTTGGTGGACTTGGAACCATTGCTGCCCCAATGTAACTTGTGGCATTAGTTTTACTAAAGGCACAGCTGAAAATTTGGAGCAAGAGTTTTGACACATTCACAGAAATCCTGTATCATTCAGTTATAATCCCAGTAGGGTCTTTTTTTTTCTTCCAGAAACTGATAAATTGTTAAGTTGTATGTGGAGATGCAAAGGCCCTAGAATATTAAAGCAATATTGAAAGAGAACAACAAATTGGAGAACTTATACTACATGACTTTGAGACTAACTATGAAGCTACAGTAATCAAGAGTGTGTCATGCTGGCATAAGGATCAACAAAGAGATATATGGAACAGAAGAAAGAACTCAGAAATAGACCTCACTTATATAGTCATTTAATTTTCAACAAAGGCATGAAAACAATCTAATGGAGAATGGGAAAGTCTATTTCAAAAATAGTCCTGGAACAACATATGTATATGGAAAAAAATCCCATTAACTCCTACCTCACACTATGCATAAAAATTGATTTGATGTGAACCATAGACCAAAAATGGGAAAGCTAAAACTATGAAACTGGTTTTATCAGCTTCTTGGTAATTGTGTGATATTTTTTTGTATCAGGGATGAAATTTTGAATGTTGCCTCTGCAGGTTTAATCTTTTCTCTACATTTAGAAAGAACCTCATTAGTTTCATCTTGAAAAGCATTATTTTACACTCTTTCTGGTTGGGGATGTGGGACTCATTTAATTTACTAAGGAGGTAATTGTACTGTATTTGAAAATCCCTTCAATGTTTAAATGTCTTCATGCTATTGTTCAGTTGAATGGCTTTGAGGAACTCAAACTGATAGACTGGAGTCAGAGAATAAATGTAGAGCGTTGGAAATATTAAGGGCTCAAGGATGACCCTCAAGTTTCTAACTTGTTGACTGGGTGTATCATGAAGCCACTGAGATAGAGAATTTAGAACAAGAAGCAATTTTGAGGTGGGGAAGACTGAGAGCCATTTAAAATCTGTATCCATGGGACATACAAGTGGAAATGCTTAGGACTCTGAATCTGCTGTGAATTGTTGAAGGTCAGGACTGGAGGGATGGATCTGGAAGTTATCAGCATATGGGTGGCAGTTAAAACTAGAAAAGTATAAGGTCATTGCAGGAGACAGAGAGCAGTGGGTCTTGATTGATCTTCAAGGGGAAAGCAAAGGAAAAGCGTGCCCCAAAATAGAGAAGGAAGGGCCAGAAAGCTACCAGAAGGGTGCAATGATATGGAAGGGAAGAGAATGGAGCTTTTAAAGGAGGAAGGGGTGCTAAAGATGTAAAGAAATCTAGCAACATTAGGGCTGATCATGGTATAGAGGTAATGTGTGACTTTTGTGGAAGGATAGTAGGAGCAGGTTTGGTTCTGATTTCATAGGTAAAGCAGTAACAAGTATTCTTGGAGGTGTAGATGAGTGGGAAAGGAGGGGAATTACAGAACAGATAGAGGGCAATATGAAATAAACATTATTTAAACAATGTCAGCTTGTTTAGAGTCTGAAAGGAAGTTGCCGGTAGAGAAAGACAAATGGAAAGTGTAAGGGAAAGAGCAATGAGTATATTGAGGGCCTGGCCTTGTACAGGGGGAAGGAAACTGACTGTGGAGGTAGAAAAGTGTGCCAGGAAATTGAGGTTCATGTCTGATGACATTTTTTCTCCATAAGGTAGAAGTCAAGGTCATTTTCTGAGGGTGGGAAGTGGGGAAAGAGTTGAGTAGGGGTTTTGTGAGGAAAAAAATGTTAGAATAGTTGGGGACAGTGGGAGATGAACTCTACTACCAAGGATTAATAACAGAATTGCTTAATTCAGGGCACCTGGGGCCCAGCTAAGTTTGGAGAATTTGGATTTGTAATGACTGGTTTTCTCCAGAAACCCTTGGCATCATAGAAAAGTAGATAACGTAGATTGGAATCTGGATCTTGGATGGATATTTTGTAGGAAAGTTGAAGCAGAGGATGAGTGTGCAAGGAAATTGAGGGTTCTGGTTAGAGAACAATCCAACAAAGTGTTCATTCTGGGGAAAAAAAAAGAAAAAAGAAAAACATCCAGGATGCAGAGATGTACTAGGTACATAGGGGAGGGTGTGTCAAGGGATGGGACCTCTATGAGGTGGAAAGAGAGGAGTGGTAAGATCAAGGAGTGGAGGACAGCCCACTAGTACCAGTTGAATGGGGTGTTAGACTAGAGCAAAGATTCAGGTCTTGGCTCTGGAAGTGAAAGGCTGAGATAGAGTAGAAGTGAGAGAGTACAAGGACTGAGAGGTAAACAAAGTATGAGGATGGGCCACTTTCCTACACATTAGGATCTTCCAAAATAATCTTAAGAAACTGCATGGAGAGGAAGTCTAGAGGCCAAGTGGTCAGGGAATGAGGGCAGGGCCAGGAGGTGGGTAGATAAAATTAACCAGAGGAGCAACAGAGAGTGATAGACTTGGGGGATGAAGGCATCAGAGGAGGTGTTTCCACTCAGTGGTAGAGGAGTAAAGGAGGTCAGGAGAGTGACCCAGTGCTGTGTGGGTGTGGGAGAAAGATAATCTCCTACTGAAGAGGACTGGGAAGGGACTGGCGTCCTCAGAGTGCATTCCTGCAGTTGGCTTAGAACATGATGGAGGCGGGGGGGTGTTGCTTACAATGGAAGGAAGGTTCCAGAGAGGGAATAGGAATGGGTGGTATGGTGAATCTATTGAGGGGATTTAGGGCCAGAAAAAATGAAGAGAGAATGAAGGAGCCCAGTCTAGGGCAGGGAGAGAGTTGCTCTTTTATGGATTCCAAATTTTACAGGGATGGGAGACAGGATTACAAATCCTCAAATGCCTTGACTCAGGCACAAGCTGGTTTAGTTCTAGATGTCTCTGAAGGCCCTATAAATGGGTAGTTTAGGCTCAGAAGGGACTAGGGCCTCCCCAGATGCTCAGAGCAGTGATGGGGAAAGAGATGTGCAGAGAAATAATGGAGGCTCTAACTTCTCTCATCTGTCAAGGGTTTGAAATGTCAAGGGTTTGAAATGCTCTCCCACATGTTCAGGACCAATGACCATTACACTGTGAGATCTCAACTCCTAGAGAATGTCTCAGTTAAAGAAAAGGGAGGTTTGGAGCCCTGGGGACAAAGATGGGCATACTAGTAGCTTTGCTGAGGCTTCACCATGAGTTCATTCACCATAAGGCACAACACTTGGAACAAGTACCTGGGTTGGGTCTGATCTATCTTTAAACCTGGATCCACCACCTAGTTCCACAGGGAAATTTTTGACTCTTTGAGACTTATTTTGTCATGTGTATAAAATGGGGCCGTTTTCAGAGATAAGTAATGCATTTGTAGTTCCTAGCACATGATAGATGTAAAATTAAAGAATTCTCTTCCCTCATGCCCTTTCCTTGCTATCCAGATACAACTTGTCTCTGAAGCCCTGACAAGTCACCTGGATCTACCCTGGATTATTTCCAAAAGGTCTCAGTTCACATCTCCACTCACCCAGAAGGAGGCTTGGGAGGAAGAGTCTGCAGGTGATGCCTTCCAACCAAACTATTTCTTCCCTTTGTATTTCCTGCTCACTGGCCTCACTCAGGCCCGGGAGATCCACATAGGTTCATGAACAATTGCACTTTACATTATTGAGCTCACACTAAAAATAGGACATGAATTTCAGTGGTGGGATGTATAGTCTGTCGGTGGTATGTTGCAAAAGAATTGTCCTGCCCATAGGGTTTATCTAAAACCCCAAGTGAGTTAATGGGTAAAAACTATCACTGAGGAACCTGTCTGGCCCAAGAAACATTAATCAGTTCACAGGAGCCTTGCTCCAGTATTTCCATGAGGACTGGGCAGGGGCTGATTCTAGTGGAGCCTTTTAGGATTAGAAAGTAACCTAGTACCAGGGGTGGGAATGATGTTTCCCAACAATTGGCTTTCTTGTCCCTGGGCAGGCAAAGGAGAAGTGAGGGGATTTTTTCCCCATGAAAACTACAGCCCAACACAACGCCTAAAACTGAAAGCTCACCAAGATCAAATGAGGTTAAATATAGAGTGAAGTTCTAAGCTTATAATATAAAATTTTAGAAAAATCTTACAAGAAGAAAATCAAACTCATTCATCAAGTCCCAGCAATTAGGACCAGGGCCCCTGGAGCTGGGAGGGGACTCTGGAAGGCCAGACTCTAGATCTCATTGCCTCTGCAATATGGAGAGATTGTGGGGAGTTTTCATTCCCCCAGGGAGGTCTGTCTGGACATGGAAAAAGGAGGTTTGGAGAAAGACAATATGAGGTCCATCCTTACCCTGTGAGGTGCTCACAGCCTCCCAAACCACACTTTGGGCTGCTCTTAGAGTCAGGATTGGGAGCAGGAGAGATAATGGTTAAGACTCTTGAGAGCCCAATTGCTGTCTTGTCCATAGTAGACACTCAGATCATGGAATATATGAACTTAGATAAGCTCTCCCAGAGAGATGGGTTGAAACAGGCCACCCTGCTCTTCCTATGTAGGACTTATAAACAGTTACAGGAAGACTGCTGTCCCAGATATCTCTGATACCCAGTCTACCTAGGGCTGTATCACTTTGAGAAATTAATTCCTTTGGAGTCAGGCATGGTAGGTTCTGGCATGTTAGGAGGTAACTCCACTCAGGAAAACTTTGCATGCATAAGTGGACCAGTAGTCTCTTTCCAGAGGAGGTGGTACTCAAGATGGCATGAGTTTGAATAGCAGAGTGGGGCGAGGGCTTTAGTGGACATGAAAATATCTGGAGCATAGTGCCTGATTTATCGTTGGCACTCCATGAATGTTGGTTGAATATGTATTGCAATTTGTCTAATAAAGGGATTCCTTTCTTCTTTCCTTTTTTCTCATTTCCTTATTCTTGGACTGTTCACATGAAATATTTAACTGAGATCTGCTCTTTATTCTGCTCAGGTCAGAATAAATTTACAGAAATGAATCACATGCACTCAAGTAGTTCTTGCTTAGTACAGTTGACCACTGGAAGAACTTATGAGCATAATTCAAGGTCACAATTAATTGCTTTCCTTTGTTTCCATCCAAGTCATAATGGCCTTTTTTTCCTTGTTCCTAGAGAAAAGACTATCCTTGTGTCTCCCACTGATTCTGGCTATTTATTCCTCTCTGGTAATTCATATTTTTGAATCTCAAATTCTACGTGGCACCAAAGGGCCATCTTTACCATTTCATACTGCACATGACTTAAGACCCACATGACTTTTTCTTGAAATCAAGTGTTTCCAAGAAGCCTTGGATAGAGAGAAGTGGGTTATGGGCAGGAGACAGTTATGAGGCAGTGGCTGGGGAGCCATGCCACACTCAATAGATCATCTCTATTTTCACTGGTTGTAGGAGTGGGGTCACTGGGAGGGTCTGTCACAAACCACATTGGACAGCTGGGATGTTTTATTTTTAGTGGTGAGAGAGGGATAAATTCCAAAGATAGAACTTGAGCCCACTCTTTGCAAGTTCAGACTTGGGGGTGGCTGGCAAAATGGGCTGGGGGTTCTGAGCCAGAAAAAACAAGTCTAACTCACGTTGAGGGCTGGGGGTGGCAGCTGTTCACACCCTAATGCACATAGAATGAGCTCCATGGAATTCTGAATTTGGTTCTCACATATCTTCCAATAGGACTTACAGCAGGAAAGATCCATTTCCTTATTTGTTTTTTTTCTTCCTTAACTCCTAACCCCTTCTTCTCTCCAGGGACTTTGATAACTTTTCCCATCCCTCTCATCCCTAATGGCAACCTCTGTCTTCACAGTGTGGGTGGAGTGAGTGGGGGGAACTTGGAACCAGCTACACATGAGAAGAGTAGACAGCCATTATGGAGTGTGGCTTTAAAATCACAAAAATGCTGTGTATTCCCCAAACTTGGCCTTGTACTGGCTGGCATGCTGCCCATAATCCCCACGTAAGAATAAAGCATTTCCACAGAAAGCCAGTGTAAATGTGCAGATCTGTGACCTGGAGATCAGTGCCTTACTGGGCAGTTGTGGTGAGCCAAAACCTAGAGAATTAATCTTGGTTAGTCAAAGGTTTACTGTGCTGGGTGCCCTGTGTCCTGGGTCTGAAGACTCTTTAAGGTGTCCTGTGTCTCTGTCCCTGTTTCCTGCTCTCAAAAGAGGCTCTAACTCATTCACAGAGTGGGATAATGAATATGAGCCTCTCTCCCTGGGGCCTTTGCATTTCAGCAGATGTTCTGTGGCATATGAGACGCTCACATGCAGGGTGCTTATGACCATCAAAGAAGCCAGGAAAGACTTTTTGGTGCTGTTGTTTGTAGGGGGATCCAGCCAGAGGGAGCCTGACTTCTTTACTTAGGTTTAAAGGTTGCCTCTTTTGGGACAGGCAGGATGGGCCTCTGGGAGGCAGACCTTAGCAGGACTCTGTCCAGTGTTTATTATTTTTTTTAATAGACTTTAATTTTTATAACAACTTTAGGTTCCCAGCACAAGTGAGTGGAAATTATGGAGCTCTCCCACTTACCTCCTGCTCCTATGTACAGCCTCCCCCAATATCAAATTCCCATATCAGAAAGGTACCTGCATATTACCTACATTGATGATGAACCTACATCAACACATTATTATCACCCAGAGTCCTTAGTTTCCATAGGGCTCACTCTTGTTGTACATTCTGTGAGTTTTGACAAATGTGTAAAGACATATATCCACCATTAATTATGGTATCATAGAGTAGTTTCACAAGTCCTTTGTGCTCCACCTATTCATCCCTCTCTCCCCTATAATCCTTGGCAACCACTGATTCTTTCACTGTCTCCATAGTTCTACTTTTCCTGGAAAATCAGGTAGTTGGAATCATACCGTATGTAGCCTTTTCAGATATGCTCTGTCACTTAGTAATATGCATTTAAGTTTCCTCCATGTCTTTCCATGTCTTGATATCTCATTCTTTTTAGCACTGAATAATATTCCATTGTTGGGATGTGCCACTGTTTAATTATTCATTCACCTACTGAAAGATATCTTGGTTTCTTCCAAGTTTTGGCAACTATGAATAAAGCTGCTATAAACATCTGTGTGCAGGTTTTTGTGTAGACTTAAGTTTTCACCTTTATTGGGTAAATACCAAGAAGCATGACTGCTGGAACATATGGGAAGAATATTAATTTTGTAAGAAACTGTCACATTGTTTTCCAAAATGGCTATGCCACTCTGCATTCAACTGTAAGTGAATGAAAGTTTCTGCTACTCTACATTCTTTCCAGCATTTGGTGTTGTGTTTTGGATTTTGGCCATTCTGATAGATGTGTAGTGGTATCTCATTGTTATTTTCATTTTTATTTTCCTAATGACATATAATATGGAGCATATTTCCATAAGCTTATTTTTCATCTGTATATCTTCTTTGGTGAGGTGTCTTTTTAAGTTCTTTGGATCTCTTTTTAATAAAGTTGTTTTCATATTGTTTAGTCTTAAATGTCTTTTTTATATTTGGATAACAGTCTTTTATCAGATTTATTTGAAAATATTTTCTCCTAGTCTGTGGCTTGTCTTCTGATTCTCTTGATTCTGTCTTTTGCAGACAGAAAACTTTAATTTTAATGAAATTTAGCTCATCATTTCTTTCTTTCATGGATCATGTCCTGGTGTTGTATCTAAAAAGTCATCACCAAACCTAAGGTCATCTAGATTATCTCCTATGTTATTTTCTAGGAGTTTTATAGTTTTGCATTTTACGTTTAGGTCCATGATCTATTTGAAGTTAATCTTTACAAACAGCATAAAGTCTGTGTCTAGATTCATTTTTTTTTGCATGTGGATGTCCAGTTGTTTCAGCACCCTTCATTGAAAAGACTATATTTGCTTCACTATAGAGTGAAAAAAACACTCAAAAGCTGAGATATATGTAACTCATCTAAGCTATAGAGGATTAGTATCTAAAATATATAAAGAATATCTACAATCAATAAGAAGTAACATACAACTCAGTAAGAAAGGTGGAGGGCAGCAAGAAAGAATAACAAGCAAACTTAAATGGTTCATAAACTAAAAGTAATATGTTGATCAAATGTTGGGTGGATAAAAGAGGTGGCAGTGTCAGTTAATAAACATAGTTCAAAGTTAATATATCAAGAATTTTAAAATAAGTTATTTGATTTATAGAGTTTAGCTCCATAAGAACTGCAAACTTAAAAGATTTTGCTCCTGGGGAGTAAGACTGAAAGTCTAGTGAGGGAACTATCGATATATTCTTCTAAAATGGAAACCACAGAAATGCATCTCTGGGGGCTCCAAGGAGCTCTGGTTCTTTATGTCTCAGTGCAGAAAGAATTCAGTGAGAAGCAAAGTGATAGATAAGATGTGATTTATTAGAATAGGACACTTGTGAGGCTTACACATGGGTGGGTGAGAGGGTGCCATGCCCCAAGAACTTAATGGGCTACAGTTTTATAATCAAAGGAAAAGTGGGGAGGGGGAGAAGACCACCTTCTTCCTCATTCTTGAGTAAACATCAAACTTCTGTCATCAGCTCCTCCTCCATGTCAGATTGGGGAGTTCTCTTGTCCCTATATGTTCAATCAAGGATGGTCATGGCATAATGGAAATGAGCAAAAAGGCAGTAACATATACTAAAAATGGTAAATCATCTCAGGTTTCAGTATAATGTCACCATTTCCTTACATTTTTGCTTTTAGTGTGCCCAGAGAAGCATGTCCTAGGAAATATTAACTTACTGAGCTCACTGGGCAAGATGTAGGTCTTATTCCACCATTGTTTTATTGGTTTGTGGACATGTTTCATGCTTTTGTTGCATGGTTTTGTTGCTAAGCTAAGGGGTGATAACCTATCACTAACTGATTCCTGCTGAGATGGGACATAGACCTGGCTGGGGAAGGAGTAAAACACCTGGCTGACTGTCCCTTCTCTGCTGGGAGAACTGTAAACCAATGTCACTTTGCTCAGCATCATCCTTTTAGCCCTCTTGCATGTTAAGTGTTGGAGGATGAGTCTACAAAAAGGTATAAATTAAAAGAAATACAGTAATAAGCATTAGAAGAGTCATTCAGAAAGATTATAACCATGATTTTGGAGGTCCAAACAATGTTTCCAAAACAGTTTCCAAATCTGGAAGACGGTCACTTAAGGCCTCAATCTGTTTGTTTTGGCTAGGCCTGGAATGTCAATGTTTCATCTTCAGGGTCTATTTAGTCTTTTACCTCAGTTATAGATTTAATTTGTTCTTCTTTATTTTCTTTTAATATCTTTTGGTGATAAGGGTGGCTTCCTTGTCCTCAAGAAACAGAGTGGCCCCTAATTTAGTTAATAAGTCCCTTCCATTAAAGAGAGAGGACAGTCAGGCACAAACAGGAAGGGATGTAGAAACAACTGGCCATTGATGTTGCACAAAATGGGTTCCAGGAAAGTGTGCCCCTGTCTCTTTCTTGACACTCCCATTACATATTCCTTATGGTTGTTAAGTCTTCCAATCCTTTGGGTTAAGACAGAAAATTTTGCACCAGTGCCTGTGAGAAATTCTATCAAATGGCCCACCACATCACTGACCACCTGAGGCTTGACATTAATTATGTATGTGGTATCTCTATGCAGAGCCACTTTTGGCCAAGGGCCCCCTCAGTCTTCTGATTGTGAAATCATCAATGGCTGAGGGGCCACCCTCACTCTCTGGCATCTGGGGCATTCCTGCTGCCAATGTTAGCTGTTTGTAAAGGGTGCGTCAATCACAATCTTTCCTCCAGTCTTCCTTTTGTCCACACAGGGTAAACTGGTTTTGTCTGGGTACCCATGGACCATGTGGTCCACCATGGCCAGAATGATCCAGAAAGCATGGCCTCCCCTTGAGTGGTCTCTGGGGACAACGCCACTGCCATCATTTGGGCCTTTTGTATATTTTTCTTGGTGTGTTCAGCATTTGGGCCTTATCCTTATTATTGAAAACCAAATATGTCAGTTAGAGTAAATCACTCATAGAGGTCTGAGGACCAGCAGTTACTTTTTGAATTTTCCGCCTGATTTCTGGGGCAAACTGGGCTATGAAATGCATAGCCAAAAGGGCTTTTCCCTTGGGGAAGGAGGGATCCACATTTGTATACTTTCTAAAAGCTTCCACTAATTTCCCTTGAAAATCTGCAGGATTTTCATCTGGTCCCAGTTGGACTCTTTTTACTTTTTCATAATTGTCAGGTTTTAATCTAAATTTTTTCATAGACTTTATTAAACTTTATTAAACAATTAATCATATGGTCCCATCTATCCCTATCAATAGAATTTATCTGGTAATTCCACGGCGGATCTGCCTTGGGGACAGTGTTGTTCCCCACCTGGTGTACATGGCCCACTTGGGCTTGAGCTGCCACTTGGTCAGCATGGACTCTGGCTACCAGTATTATATGCTATTCTCTTTCAGGGGTGCAGCAGTGGGATAAGATCTGGAAATCCCCCCAGGTGAGATCAAAAGATCTAATCAACTGGGTGGACTCCTGTGAAAATTCAGAATCCTCAGAAAAACTTCCCAACTTATCCTCTGTCAGACTTCTATTGGACATTGAAAAGAGCACATGAACTCTTATTGTTCCTTGATTCCCATCAGAAATTTCTCTCAGAGGCAAAACCATAGGGGCAGTTGGTTGGTAACTTTCACTGCTGTGGGCTAGCTGGGCTGAAAATGGGTCCCTTGGGTAACTTGGGGTACAAAGGAGCTCCTGAATATAGCAGAGGTCTCTCCTAACACTTTGGTGCATTTTCCCCTGGGATAGTAGCCTTGGCTGGAGAAAGGGCTCCCACCTGTGAGATAGCCCTCATTGGAGCAGCCATTTCCATGGATACAGCGGCTTCCACTGGAGTAATAGTTAGCTATCTAAAAGTTTTGTTCCCATGTCAAAATCTGCCATGCAATTTAATCAAGATTTTTACTTACAACTTTAGATGTTAACCCTTCCAAAGTAGTCTCCCAACTAGGTGTTAATGCCCACGAAATTGCTGCAAAGGAATAGCACAGAAGGTGTCCCAGTGGTGGTGACAATGAGAGGGAACTTGTCTGTCTGAAAGTTGAAAATAAAGGGTCAACACTTGTAAGGGTCAGAGGGAGGGGAAGACTGACATCAGTGCTCAGGAAGTCCTCCTTTGGGCACTTTTAGTAATTAGGGGGAAAGTATCTTAAGTCTTGGAATTTGATTCCCTTCAGTTTTCTTGGGCATGATGTACTTCAGAATACCTGATAAGAGACCTTTTATCTAAGTTGGACACAGTCCTTTAAATGAATTTTTTCCCTAATATGTATAATCCCCTGGTTATAGATTATGGGCATCTAATTTTCATTCAAAGATAGATTACAGTGATCAGCTTTAGAAACAAGCTTAGAATATCTTCTTAATAATTCAATTAGGTTTTAATAGCTTCATTATCTTTTCTAATAATATAACATAGCAACAAAGAGCTATTTGAAAAGTGAGTTTTAAACAGCAGATATGGACCTCAAGTAGCAAAACTAAAATTTAATGTCTATTAAAACATAATTTTGAGAAAAGGTGAAGTCAAGATGGTGACATGGGAAGACAGAGTTTACATCTCCCCACAACTAGGGCACCTGCTGGATGCTGGTGGGAGACCTCAAAGTCCAAGGAGACGGGAGGAACTCCCAAGCAAACCAGTAGGATGTGGGGGGACTGGGTGGGGAGGACAAGTGGGGGCCGGACAGGGCTGGTGCCCCTGAGGGGTGCCTGGGATGGGGGAGGGGTTTCCATGCCTGGAAGGACCTTTGGGGGCTTGGATCAGGGGAACGTGCACTGAGAGTTTCCCCTGTCCAATTGGCCTGGGAAGGCTGCCCGGCTCTCGGGCCAGGTCCTATACCTTCAGAGGTCCCCTCTGGGTGGTGTTGGTCCTGGAAGCATAAGAGGCAGGCCAGGGGAGAACAGGAGAGGCAGTTGGGAGGGGCCCTCTGGGACCAGAGGAGCAGGAGGGAAACAGGGCATTTGCTCAACCCACTTGGGCCCGGGAAGCCTGCTGGCCTCCCGGGCCGGGTCCTGCACCCTCTGAGACCAGGGACCTGCCTGGGCCCCTTTTGTTCCATTGAGCCTAAGCCTAACCCCTCCCCACAAGGGCCTTTTCCAGCCCTGTGGGTGCTAAGCATAGGCCCCACCCACTGCCCAAACCCTGCTGCTGCCTCAGTCCTGCCCTTCACAGCCAAGGCCTTTTCAATCTTTCTTTTTGTTTTTCTCTCCTCTTTTTACACTTGTGGTTCTGTTTTACCTTCCAGTTGTTTCCTCTATATTTTAATTTTTATATTCTTTCTAACATATCTGTTAGTTTCCTAGTCTAAATTTATTTTTTACTCTTTGTTATTACTCTCCTTTTTTTCTGTTTTTTGCCACCCCATGCAGCTTGTGGGATCTTGGTTCATGACCCAGGGGTCGGGCTAAAGCTCCTGCAGTGAGAGCCCTTAGTCTGAACCATTGGACTAACAGAACACCTCAGACTCCAGGGAATATTAACAGTGAGGTCACCTGGAGGTCCTCATCTCAGCACCAAGACCCAGCTCTACACAACGGCCAACAAACTCATGTGTTGAAAGCCTCAGGCCAAACAAACAGTAAGGCAGGAACACAGCCCCACCCATCAAAAAAAAAATGACATGACAAAAGAAATGTCACAAATGAAGGAGCAAAGTAAAAACCTACAAGACCAAATAAGTGAAGAAGAAATAGGCAACTTACCTGAAAAACAGTTCACAGTAATCACAGTGAAAATGATGCAGAATCTTGGAAATAGAATGGAGGCATAGATTGAGAAAATACAAGAAATGTTTAACAGAGATCTAGAAGAACTAAAGAAAAAACAAACAGAGATGAACAACACAATAACTGAAATGAAAAATAAGCTACAAGGAATCAATAACAGAATAACTGAAGCAGAAGAACGAATAAATGAGCTGGAAGACAGAATGGTGGAAATAACTACCAAGGACCACAATAAAGAAAAAAGAATGAAAAGAATTGAAGACAAACTCAGAGGCCTCTGGGACAACAATTAAACACACCAACATTTGAATTATAGGGGTCCCAGAAGAAGAAGAGAAAAAGAAATGGTTTGAGAAAATATTTGAAGAGATTATGGTGGAAAACTTCCTTAACATGGGAAAAGAAATAGTCACCCAAGTCCAGAAAGCACAGAGAGTCTCATACAAGATAAATCCTAGGAGAAACACACCAAGACACATATTAATCTAACTGACAAAACTTTAATTCAAAGGAAAAATATTAAAACCTGCAAGGGAAAAGCAAAACATAACATACAAAGGAATCCCCATAAACTTATCAGCTGATTTTTCAGCAGAAACTCTGCAGGCCAGAAGGGAGTGGCATGATATACTTAAAGTCATGAAAGAGAAAAACCTACAACCAAGGTTACTCTACCTAGCATGGATCTCATTCAGATTTGACAGAGAAATCAAAAGCTTTACAGACAAGCAAAAGCTAAGAGAATTCAGCACCACCAAACCAGCTTTACCACAAATGTTAAAGGAATTTCTCTAGGCAGGAGAAACAGAAGAAAAAGACCCACAAAAACAAACTGAAAACAATTAAGAAAATGGTGATAGGAACATACATATCGATAATAACTTTGAATGTAAGTGGATTAAATGTTCCAACCAAAAGACACAGATTGGCTGAATAGATAAAAAAACAAGACCCTTATATATGCTGTCTACAAGAGACCCACTTCAGACTAGGGACACATACAGACTGAAAGTGAAGGGATGGAAAAAGATATTCCATGCAAATGGAAATCAAAAGAAAGCTGGAGTAGCAATACTCATATCAGATAAAATAGACTTTAAAATAAAGACTGTTACAAGACGTAAGGAAGGACACTACATAATGATCAAGGGATCAATCCAAGAAGAAGATAACCATTTAAATGTTTATGCAGCCAATGTAGGAGCACCTCAATACATAAGGCAAATGTTAACAACCATGAAAGGGGAAATCAACAGTAACACAATAATAGTAGGGGACTTTAGCACCCCACTTACACCAATGGACAGATCATCCAAACAGAAAATAAATAAGGAAACACAAGCATTAAATGACACAATAGGCCAGATAGATTTAATTGATATTTATAGGACATTTCACCCGAAAGTGGCAGAATACACTTTCTTCTCAAGTGCTCATGGAACATTCTCCAGGATAGATTACATCTTGGGTCACAAATCAAGCCTTGGAAAATTTAAGAAAATTGATATCATATCAAGCATCTTTTCTGACCACAATGCTATGAGATTGGAAGTTGATTACAGGAAAAAAAAAAACCTGTGAAAGGCACAAATACATGGAGGCTAAACAGTGCACTACTAAATAAGTCAGAGATCACTGAAGAAATCAAAGAAGAAATTTAAAAAATACATAGACACAAATGACAACAAACACATGATGACCCAAAACATATGGGGCTCAGCAAAATCAGTTCTAAGAGGGAAGTTTATAGCAATTCAATCTCACCTCAAGAAACAAGAAAAATCTCAAATAAAAAATCTAACCCTACACCTAAAGCAACTAGAAAAAAACTAAAGAAAACCCAAACTCAGTAGAAGGAAAGAAATCATAAAGATCAGAGCAGAAATAAACAAAATAGAAATGAAGAAAACAATAGCAAAGATCAATAAAACTAAAAGTTGGTTCTTTGAGAAGGTAAAAAAAAAAGATAAACCTTTAGCCAGACTCATCAAGAAAAAAAGGGAGAGGATGCAAATCAATAAAATTTGAAATGAAAAGGAGAAATCACAACTGAAGCCACAGAAATACAAAAGATTATAAGAGACTACTAAAAACAACTATATGTCAAAAAATGGATAATCACGAAGAAATGGACAAATTCATGGAAAGGTAGAATTTTCCAAGACTGAACCAGGAAGAATTAGAAAATATAAACAGACCTATCACAAGTAATGAAATTGAAACTATAATTAAAATCTTCCAACAAAGAAAAGTCTAGGACCAGATGGCTTCACAGGTGAATTCTATCAAATATTTAGAGAAGAGCTAACACAGATCCTTCTCAAACTCTACCAAAAAATTGCAGAGGGAGGAACACTCCCAAATTCATTCTACGAAACCACCATCATCCTGATACCAAAACTAGAAAAAGAGATCACAAAAAAAAGAAAATTGCAGACCAATATCACTGATGAACATAGATGCAAAAATTCTGAACAAAATACTAGCAAACAGAATCCAACAACATATTAAAAGGATCAGACACAATGATCAAGTGGAATTTATCCCAGAAATGCAAGGATTCTTCAATATACACAAGTCAATCAATGTGTTACACCATATTAATAAATTAAGCAATAAAAACTGTATGATCATCTCAGTAGATGCAGAAAATATTCTGACAAAATTCAAAATCCATTTATGATAAAAACTCTCCAGAAAATGGGCATAGAGAGAACATACCTCAACATAATAAAGGCCATATATGACAAACCAACAGCAAGCATCATACTCAATGGTGAAAAACTGAAAACATTTCCACTAAGATCAGGAACAAGACAAGGATGTCCACTCTCACCACTCTTATTCAACATAGTTTTGGAAGTCCTAGCCATGGCAATCAGAGAAGAAAAAGAAATAAAAGGGATACAAATTGGAAAAGAAGAAGTAAAACTGTCACTGTTTGCAGATGACATGATGGTATACATAGAAAATCCTAATGGTGTCACCAGAAAACTACTAGAACTAATCAATGAATTTGGTAAGGTTGCAGGCTACAAAATTAATGCACAGAAATCTCTTGCATTCCTATACACTAACAACGAAAAATTAGAAAGAGAAATTCAGGAAACAATCCCATTTATCACTGCAACAAAAAGAATAAAATACCGAGGAATAAACCTACCTAAGGAGGCAAAAGACTTGTACTCAGACAACTATAAAACACTAATGAAAGAAATCAAAGATGACAAAAACAGATGGAGAAATATACCATGTTCTTTGATTGGAAGAATCAATATTGTGAAAATGCCTATACTACCCAAAGCAATCTACAGATTCAATACAATCCCTATTAAACTACCAATTGCATTCTTCACAGAATTAGAACAAAAAATTTTACAATTGGTATGGAAATGCAAAGACCCCAAATAGCCAAAGCAATCTTGAGAAAGAAAAATGGAGTTGGAGGAATCAGACTCCCCAATTCAAATTATACTACAGATCTACAGTAATCAAGACAGTACGGTACTGGCACAAAAATGGAAATATAGATCAATGGAACAGGATACAAAGCCCAGAGATAAACCCACACTCTTCTGGTCACCTAATTTATGACAAAGGAGGCTAGAACATTCAATGGAGAAAAGACAGCCTCTTTAATAAGTGGTGCTGGGAAAACTGGACAGTTACATGTAAAAGAATGAATTAGAACATTACCTAACACTGTACACAAAAATAAATCCAAATGGATTCAAGGCTTAAATGTAAGACTGGACACTATAAAACTCTTAGAGGACAACATAGGAAAAGCACTCTTTGACATAAACCACAGCAAGATATTTTTTGACCCACCTCCTAGAGTAATTAAAATAAAAACAGAAATAAACAAATTAAACTCAAAAGCTTTTGCACAGCATAGGAAACCATAAACAAGATGAAAAGACAACCCTTAGAATGGGAGAAAATATTTGCAAATGAAACAATGGACAAAGGATTAATCTCCAAAATATACAAACAGCTCATGGAGCTCAGTTTCAAAAATACAAACAACCAAATTAAAAAATGGGTGGAAAACCTAAATAGACATTTCACCAAAGAATACATATAAATGTCCAAGAGGCACATGAAAAGCTGCTCAACCTCCCTACTTATTAGACAAATGCAAAACTATAATGAGGTATCACCTCACACCAGTCAGAATGGCCTTCATCAAAAAATATACAAACAATAAATGCTGGAGAGGGTGTGGTGAAAAAGGAAACCTCCTTCACTGTTGGTGGGAATGTAGATTGATACAACCACTATGGAGAATAGTATGGAGGTTCCTTAAAAAAACTAAAAATAGAGCTATCATATGACCCAGCAATCCCACTACTGGGCATATACCCTGAGGAAACCATAATTCAAAATGAGACATGTACCACAATGTTCATTGTAGCACTATTTACAATAGCCAGGACATGGAAGCAACCAAAATGTCCATTGACAGATAAATGGATAAAGAATATGTGGCACATATATTACAATGGAATATTACTCGGCCATAAAAAGAAACAAAATTGAGTTATTTGTAATGAGGTGGATGGACCTAGAGTCTGTCATACAGACTGAAGTAAGTCAGAAAGAGAAAAACAAATATCATATGCTAACACATATATATGGGGGGAAAAAAGGTACTGATGAGCTTAGTGGCAGGGCAGGAATAAAGACATAGACATAGAGAATGGACTTGAGGACACAGGAGCAGGGATGGGGGCAGCTGGGGCAAAGTGAGAGTAGCATCGACATATACGCACTACCAAATGTAAAATAGATAGCTAGTGGGAAACAGCAGCATAGCACAGGAAGATCGGCTTGGTGTTTTGCAATGACCTAGAGGGCTGGGATAGGGAGGGTGGGAGGGAGATGGAAGAGGGAGGGGATATGGGGATATATGTATGCATATGGCTGATTCACTTTGTTGTACTACAGAAACTAACACAGCATTGTGAAGCAATTATACTCCAATAAAGATGTATTTTTAAAAAAGCTACAAAAAATATAATTTCTTTTTCTCTAAAATTACCCTTATTTTTACCAACTGTAGCCAAATTAAGATTAATTTGTTTATAAAATAAGTCTGGTTAATTGGTCAAATTAGCTCATATAATTTGTCTAGTAAAGTGGGTGCCTTGATTACTAAAAACTGTATAAAGTATGACCCAAGTGAAAAACACATTTGAAAACTATTTTTTTTTTCACTGTGAGGGCATCAGCCTTGTAGCCAAGAAAGGCTTTAAATCATTAAATTAAAGATGGGGTTTTCGGGCTTCCCTGGTGGCACAGTGGTTGAGAGTCCGCCTGCCGATGCGTGGGACGCGGGTTCGTGCCCCGGTCCGGGAGGATCCCACATGCCGTGGAGTGGCTGGGCCCGTGGGCCATGGCAGCTGGGCCTGCGCGTCCGGAGCCTGTGCTTCGCAACGGGAGAGACCACAGCAGTGAGAGGCCCGCGTACCGCAAAAAAAAAAAAAAAAAAAGATGGGGTTTTCCAGGGTGCCAGGAAAAGCCAAGCTGCTGTTTTGGATTTCTCATAGCCCTGACTGTTTAATTTGTAGCTATTGTTTATCAATCTTCATTTCTCTCATTTCAGAGCAGACTATTGCCATGCTACAAGGACATCAGAATGGCTGAAGTCTGACAATGAGGGGTTAATTTTCTCGCTGACAAATTTTACAACAGATATAATATGAACTTATTGACTTTTAGTAAACTCAAGTACAATAAAATATCATAATTAGTGTTGATGACTCTAAAGACATGTCTGTATTAATAAACTTAAACAACAAACTTTAGCTTTAATACAAGGTATTAATTTAATATTAAATATTTTTCAGATCACATGAACTTGAAATCCATTTAGCTTAGTTTCTCTTATATTTAGAAATATTTAATTTGTTAGTGCTTACTTTTTTTAAAAGCCAATTTAATAGAGCTTATTTATAAATTAACCTCAGCAATACTATCTAAAGACAAAAACACATAAGACTTACATATATCCAGACAGTCAGCAATCTCATAGTTCCATTTTAAAACTTATTCGTTAAACAAGTATTGCAATGCAAAACTTATCAGTTTATAAATAACAGTTGGAATAGTTAAGTTTACAGACTTGTGTTTTAACAGGAATAGACATAGAATAGAGGAGAAAAATCTCAGAATTAAGAAGAGAGTATAGATTGTTAAATCCTGCCAGAAGCAAGTAAAATTTCTTGCTTTTCACATACCATTGCCCTTGTCTCCTGCACCAGCAAAAAGATCCCTTCCTTGTCTCTAAATATTCATACCACCTTTCTATGGTAACCCAAGCTGATTGCCACCATTTCTCTGGCTCCCTGTCTTTATACATCCATACAATCATTCCTGGTCTGTATCTAGGTATACAATCAGGGCCCCAAAGCATTCGAGGTTGACCGGCCTGCTTAAAGGGGCAGACATTGGCGGAGTGTCCTCCCTGGTACTCCTGGCTCATAGTGTCCCACGACCCCTCTAGGACCCAACCCCTATCCTTCTTATCTTACCACTGTCCCTTCATGGTTGCCAGCTGAAACAACAGAAAAGCACCTCCGGGGCTCTGAGGAGCTACAGTTCTTTATGTCTCAGCACAGAAAGAATTCAGTGAGAGGCAAAGTGATAGATAAGAAGTGATTTATTAGAATAGGACGTTTGTGAGGCTTACACGTGGGTGGGTGAGAGGGTGCCACACACCAAGAACTTAGTGTGCTACAATTTTATAATCAAAGGAAAAGTGGGGAGGAGGAGAGGACCACCTTCTTCCTCATTCTTGAGTAGACATCAAGCTTCCATCATCAGCTCCTCCTCCACATCAGGCAGGGGAGTTTTCTTGTCCCTACATGGTCAAGCCAGGACTGTCATGGCATGATGGAAATAAGCAAAAATGTAGTAATATATGTTAAAAATGGTAAATCATCTCAAATTTCAGTATAATGTTACCTTTTCCTTATATTTTTGTTTATAGTGTGCCCAGAGGAGCATGTCCCAGGAATCATTAACTTACTGAGTTCACTGGGCAGGATGTGGGTCTTATTCCACTGTTGTTTTATTGGTTTGGGGGCATGTTTCATGCTTCTGTTGCATGGTTTTGTTGCTAAGCAAGACTGCTTGCTTCTGTGGTTAAGCAAGCTTGCTTTCATTAACTTACAAGGGTCTCCCTTGCTTTTTCCTTAACTTATAATCCTCTGAGGTTAACTATTTAATTACCTACTTTGTCCCTTTACTCTGTCCCTATCAAAATTATGTGCATATCTTACTTAAAAATCAAAGAAAATATAATAAAAACATTTCATAAAAGCAAACTATTAAATACTCCATAGAAAATTTGCCAAAAATAGGCAGCATCTACAAACAAATTATCTACAAAACATTACCAAGGGATATAAAAAGAAAAATTTAATAAAGTAAGAGATATATAATGTACTGGGATAGGAAGTTAATGTTATAAGAATGCCAGTTCTCCCCAGAATTAACCTATAAATTTAACATCTCTCCAATCAAAAAAATTTTTTTGCTTTAGACCTCAGTAAAATGATCTAAAGTTTTTTAGGGGAATATTTGAAAAGAATAGCCAAGAGAAAAAAAGAGTTATGAAGATTTCATTTATCCTACAAATTAAGGTAACATTAAAAAGTCAGTAATTTAAATACTTTGCTCTTGGTGTAATGATAGTTGGAAAGATCAATGAGGCAGAATAAAATGATAAGTTGAACTCATCAGAGAGCATAAAACAGGACAGTCACAGTTGTGGGGGAAAACATATAGTTTTGGGACCTGGGTTTATTTGGAAGTAATGTTGAAGTTTTGAGTTATGCAATATATTATTAAGTGAAAATAAAGTTATGAAAAATCTGCAAAATATAATCTCATTTTTGTAAGAACAGTTAAAGTTTTGTACACACACACACAAAGATGTTAGGGATAAAAACAAATACAGTAACACTGGTTATCTCTGGTTGTTGGCCATAAGTGTTTTTTATTTTCTACTCTGTATCAGTATTTTCTAATTTTTTGAGAAAAACTCTATTTTTTAAAAGTTGGCTATTTATTTTAGGAAGTATAAAGTTGGCCTAAACATTTCTATCATATATAAAGACTTTTGAAAAACATTCCAAATCTCTGGAATTCCATCACTCATATTTCTTTTCCATTTGTATGACAAAGATAAAATTGTGATCCCCAAATTTATTTAACTGTTTCTTAAAAAATATTTGCACTGCATTATTTTAAGAAGTTAACAATAAAAACAGGTGAATTTCCATGAAAAACATTAATAGATAATGCTTTAGTTAGAAATTTATTTATTCAAAACAGCCCGTTCCTCAACCACGTCAGACCAACCAGCGTTACTACCTCTGGCTACACATACATTTTCTTTCCACATTTTTTTCTTTAAAAAATTCCTCCAGGATTTTAGAGAGTGATTCTTTTGAGCTGAAATTTTCCATGCTTGGTTCTCCACTAAAGGTGATATCATTTGGGAAAGATCGAAAAAGTGTATAGTGTTTAGTCATTTTTGCTCTTATGAGGATGAAGATAAAACACTCTCTCTATTTGAAAACCAATTTTAAAGGCTTTTCTTCTTACAAAGCAGTAAATCTAAGTGACTTGTTTTGGGAGGTTTAAAATTTGCACCCCAACAGTCCCCAAACAGCAACTTTATCTTTAGAACTACCCTGTTGTTGAACTCAATGTTCTGCTTTCGTCTTTCCTTCCTTCTTGCAGTTTTTTTTAAAAAGAGAGAATAGAGTACAGTGGGTGGTATGCAGGCCTGGAGTTAGAAGCTGGGTCTGAGTTGGCGTACTAAAATGTACTACTGCCTGACCTTGCCCGTGCCATTCAAAGTCTGGTGTGTCTGGTGATAACCCTGCCAGCTATGGGGAGCATCACAGGAGGTGTACATAGTAAAGCTGGTTGGAGTTGGCCAAGCACCGTGAAATGCAAGTAAGTCCCACTGAGAGGCAAACAAATCTAAAAGAGTGTTTTGGTCTCTGTGTTAGCAGTATTTACCTTGCATTATGAAAAACAAAAGACAAACCAATAAAATGAACCCTTTGGAGATATAGTGCAGTGAGCATTACATTGGAGGTTGCTCTCAATGGGCAGCTCTCCTTGTCACACAGGTTGTGCACTGTACAATTCCAAGTTGTTCCTTTCACAGGCCCCTTGGCCAATTTATCCGTCCCAATCCCACTTGTCAGTGGAGAACTCTACCAAACACTGGAGAGGAAAAAATATCCTAAAGTTGTAATGTGAGCTTATTTTTGTGAAACATTATAAAATTATGCTTTAGGCACTTAAAAATAACTGAGTAATTTTATTACACATACCTTGAGATTTTGTTGCAAGTTACTCAAATAACACAAATTTATGAGAAGTCCATCTAATAAAGTGACACTGAGAAAGAAAATTCAAGGGAAATTACACATACATCTGTTTTAGTAATAAGAAAATGGATGATTTTATACAAGTCAATACATATCTTCAGCTCTGATTATGAAAAGTGTAGGCTAAAAGCATTATTGATAAAAATATTAACAAAGCAACACAAAAACACATAGATAATTAAATAAAACCAAGAAAAATATATAACTCAAAGCAAGAAGTCCCTTAATATGAAGGAATAACCAACTCAAGACAATAATAATAAGCAAATATTTATATAGTGCCCACTAGTTTCCAGGCACTAGTCTCAACATTTTACATGTATTGGCTCATTTTTTGTAACATATTTAAACTCATGACAAAATTCTATAAGTATTATTTTCTCTATTTTACAGACAAGACACTGAGAAGTTAAACAATAACATTAATGGCTTTAATTAATAGCCACTCTGTACCCATGCCCTTTGCCCTGTAACTTTGTAGTCTCCACCCATTCTGAATACTGGGACTTGTCTCATGTCTTGCTTTGGCCAATAAACAGGAAGTGAGAACGAGTTAGCTTACTGGAAGATAAAGGAGGTAACAGAAAGCTGAGGCACCCCAACAACCAGACAGCCAAGCCAATTCTGAAGCAGAGTCACCTAGATCTTAATCACGCCTAATACTAAAATGCAGAGAACAAAGATTGCTTCTGATGTACACATGAGCAGAACTTTTAAACTATTAATGTGTTAGTCATATTTCAGAGAAGAACACCTAATTCCTCAGAACACTCTAGTATCACACTAGATTACTAGTAGGTGGATTGTTGCTGTTGACTGAAAAAAAAAAAAAAAGCACAACCTAAAAGTTAAGAATTATGTTTTATTTGGCAGATTTTCTAAGGACTTCAAGCCTGCAAGATAGCTTCTCAGAATAGCTCTGAGGGATTGCTTCAAAGAGGTAAGGGAGGAACCAGGATATATAGGGGTTTTTGCAACAAAGACCAGGTAGTTGGAACATCAAAAGATTACTGTTAAATAAAGAAATATCTCAGGTTAATGAATTTAGCACTTTTGTGTGTACAGAAAGAAGCAAGAGTCTGTTCTCATAGAAATCATCCCTTTGATTTGCACCTTAGCTATCTAGGGCCAGTATCCTGTTCTTTTCCATTCTGAGCCCCCTCAGGGTGCACCCCTGGGGGTGGCTGCAGTAGCTTGATGGCTGCAACTGGGCCAGTCAACATTTTTTTATTCACACTGGTAATTAGCCCTTATTAATACATAAAAATATTTTAAATTGTACATCCATTGCTGAAGAAATAACTTGTCTTTCAGGATGTTGAAACTGACCAACCAAAAACCACCAGGAATGTACCTGGTCAAATGAATTTAGGTATATTTAGCTTGTTGCAGCCAGGGAGAGAGCACACAATGGAATCCATGAGATGCCTTGTTAAGAGGCATTTATTCTAGGTTTTGGACTTGTACTGAGTGATTCTTAGGAGGGTTGAAGGAAATTGGGAGTTAGGTTTGGACTGAGTGTGTCAGGAAGTGAAGACCAGTTCTTGGGTCAGTACTTTTGGAAAGAGTGGGAAATTTGGCGATTGGGTATCTTGGTAATTTTTATTTGGTTAGTAGAAGAATTGAAGAGAGTTGTCATTGGTAAAGCAACAGCAATTACTCCTATCAGCAAGAAAAGGAAAGAAAAGCAAAATGTTTATTTTTGTGGCCGTGGTATGGCTTTGTCTCTGCCTTGTTTCAGGCATGGTCTCAGAGTGGCCTTGTCTGATTATTGTTTATAGTCTGTGAAAGTTGTTTATATTCATTTGGGAACACTTTGCTTCAGCTTAGCTGTTAGCTGCTAGCTGCCAGCTGTCAAAATAATTTTTTACTTTTTGGGAAATAATTTTGAGAACACTGGGAGAGGAAGTGCCCTGAGAGAAGTTCATGTTGGAGTATGTGGGTTAAATGTAGGTATTGCCTTAGAGGTCCAGAGAACTAGATGGTGAAAACATGAGGGTAAGTGGCTGTGGGAAAGGGAAGTACATGGGGAGGGGGGAAGCTGCTAAAAATTGAGAATTAAACTAGGAGCCTACATAACAACCATAACCCTAGCTGTGATTCTGAGAGGGGAATTAACTACCCCCC
The DNA here is from genome assembly GCF_011762595.2 of Tursiops truncatus. Taxonomy (NCBI): domain Eukaryota; kingdom Metazoa; phylum Chordata; class Mammalia; order Artiodactyla; family Delphinidae; genus Tursiops; species Tursiops truncatus. The sequence continues at coordinate 55,691,729 of NC_047048.1, read as the reverse complement.
AAAATGAGTAGTTAGAAACATGCAGACTGCCTGTGGAAAAGATGAAATCAAGCCAGCCAGGAAAGGGGAAAAGCAAGTGCCTATTGAAAAATTAAAGCCAAACTAAGAAATGGGAGCAGCATATCCAGAAGAGGCAGAAGACAAGCCTAGCTCTGAAAATAATCACCAGCATTGTCTTGAAGAAACTTTCCAGAAACTGTGTGGTATTCTTGAAAGCATGCATAAAGATAGGGTTTTTAAGTGTCAGGGGACAAAAATCCTGATGAGATTATAGATAATTATGCAAAGACACCCAGTGATGAGAACAGCAGAAATGTACAAGATTGCAAAAGATTTAAATCCTTTAAAGGACTTAAATAACTTTACAAATGCTGAACTTAAAATCACATTAAAAGGCAGTAAAGAGCTTACTTAATGATGTAGAGACATGAATAAATGACACATTGTGCAAATCTGAGAATACAGGAAAAAGACAAATGACATGAAAATGATAGAGAGAATATAATACGAACAGAGGATGGAGAATGGAAAACTTAAACATGGGGAAATCTTAAAGGAAAGACCAAAACAAATGAGTTACAAATTTTCCCTCATTTTTATCTTTATGAAATTAAGATGCATCTCATATCTTATAATTTGCCTGCCATCCCCCCCCCACGCCCCCTACACAAAACACTTTTTCCGTGGTGTACATTTTCAACTGATGTCAGTTTAGAATCAAGGAAAAAAATTTCCTTAGCTAAAGACAGATCCAAGATTGAAAATGCTCACTTGAGTTCCAAGGAATATAAGTGGGAAAAATCCAAAATTAAAGATTTCTTGGCAAAAACTTTTAACTCTTAGAGAAAAAAAAATCCTGCAAGCATCCAGTCCTAAATCTCAAATTACCCACAAAAGAGCAAATGCTAGTCTCCCTTATTGCTGCTCCCCAACACCAAGGGTTGAAAGGTCACATGTAACTGAGTAGGACACTGTGGGACCTTCCCAGTTCAGGCCCTTTCCCCATACCCTCTGCTTTAGCTTCCCTCTGAAGTACCTAGATAACAGTATCTAAGGCATACTCCTGAGTTGTTTTACAGATGTGAAAACCCCCCATCAAATGGAAGATGTTAACTACTTGATGAGCATGAACACATAGCCCTCAGACCTACTGGTGCCTAAGGATTAATAAAGTTAACCCCTGTGACACTTTCCTGTTACTGTCAACAAAAAAGAGAATTGTGCAGGAGGTGATCACATACCCTGTGATACCCACTCCCTCGTCTGGCCTTTAAAAATGCTTTGCTGAATCCCTTCAGGGAGTTTGGGGTCTTTTGGGGCATGAGCCACCTGTCTCCATTCATGGCCCTGCAATAAACCTTTCTCTGCTCCAAACTCTGATGTTTTGGTTTGTCTGGCCTCACTGTGTGTTGGGCACATAAACTTGGGCTAACACACAGAGGCTGAAATTTGTGGCCCAGGAATTTTTTACTCAGCAAGTTGTTCATATGTAATAACTATGAAAAGACATTGCTGGGCTACAGGTGTATCAGTCAGCGTTCTCCAGAGAACAGAAAAAGAGAGAGAGAGAGAAAGAGAGAGAGAGACAGAGACAGAGACAGAGACAGAGAGAGACAGACAGAGAGACAGAGAGAGACAGAGAGACAGAGAGAGACAGAGAGAGAGAGAGAGATCTATTTTAAGAAATTGGCCCATGCAATTGTGAAGCCTGGCAAGAGTGCAATCTGTCAAACAGGCTGGCAACTTGGGAACTCAGGCAGGATTTCTACGTTAGTCTTGAGGTAGAATTCCTTCTTTTTGGAGAAGCCTGAGTTTTAGTTCTTAAGGACTTCAACTGTTTGGATGAGGCCCACCCACATTATGGAACTGAGCAGGACCGTATGAGGCCTTCCCAGAATCGACCCTACCCATGTCCTCTGCCTGCCTTTTCTCTGTAGAAAAACTTTAGTCAAAGAATAAATGTAATCAGAGAAGTGAGAAAATGAAGAAAGAGGAAAGTAGTCAAGCAGGACAAAATAATAATACTTTAGCCATTAAACAAATTCAAGGACCTTTAGTTCTTCCTAAAGAACTATAGATAATATTCTGAGGCCATGTCCTCTGAGCTCTTTTGCAGATGCTGAAACCCCCACCATGTGGAAGAAGTTAAATGTATGCTGCCCACAAACACATAGACCCCCAGACAAGTTGGAAACAGAAGGTTGATAATGCTGACTCCCGATTACTATACTTCACCACCATCCAATCAGAAGAATGTCCACACATCCCACAAACCCCATCCCTCACCCTGTCTTTAAAAACTTTTCCCTGAAAGTCTTCAGGGAGTTCGGGTCTTTTAAGCTCTAGCTGCACTGGACTCCTTGCTTGGTGCCCTGCAATAAATGCTGCACTTTCCTTCACCACAACCCGTTGTCAGTAGATTGGATTTACTGTGTGCGGGCAAGTGGACCCAAGTTTTGTTCTGTAACAATTTCAGCTGGTTGTAGATATTAATTACATCTACAAAATGCCATCAAAGCAACATCTAGACTAGTATTTGACCAAACAACTGGGCACAATAGCTTAGCCAAGTTGACATAACATTAACAATCACAAAAGGATTCACAAAATATATCAGCCTTCTTTAAAACAAATGTCTTAAAAGTATTTTCTAAATACAAAACATAAATTTGAGAAAACCATGGCAAAAAGACACAGAAATCAATTAAAGTAAAAGCCTGAAAAATGTACGTCTGTTTCTAGAATTGAATGAAAAAGCCAAAAATATTCTTGAAATGAAAGGGCTCTAATATTAAAAATAGTGTAGGAACTACAATTTAGATGTAAATCCCACATTATGTTAACAGAGAAAAAGGAGGAAAAAGAAAATGAAGGGCTCATCTAAGGTTGAGAACATAAAAAGGTGCCAATATATGAGCTTGAATCTGAGATTTGTTGGGAAAATATACTCTAAATAATTATTTCAAAACTCTAAGTTAACAAATAGTAGAATTTTTAAAATGATAAATTACCTTCCAAATTAGTGATGAAAGTATAATCTTGCCCTGGTAGATTATGCATACATGCCATTGTCACTATCATTTGAGCCCTATGTCCCTGCATCAGTAATTCACACCTGGTAAGAACTAAGCCATGTTTCTCAATCCCTGACTGCACATTAGAATCACCTGGAGAGCTTGTACAAATCCTGATGCCCAAGTGGCACCCCATACCAATTGCATCAGAATCTCTTGTGATGGGGCCCAGTCACCAGCAGTTTTCATAACTACACAAGTGATTCCAAATTTGTTCAGCCAGTTTTAAAAACCCCTGACCTTGGCCCTTTCTTATGTTTTTTGGGGAGGGGCATTCTACTTTAACATAAAATTTATGCAGTTGCTTGCCCCTCTACTATTCCTTTGTGTCACTTTTTGAGTTATCCTTTTTTTTTCATGTTTATTGGAGTATAATTGCTTTAAAATGGTGTGTTAGTTTCTGCTTTATAACAAAGTGAATCAGTTATACATATACATATATCTCCATATCTCTTCCCTCTTGCATCTCCCTCCCTCCCACCCTCCCTATCCCACCCCTCTAGGTGGTCACAAAGCACCGAACTGATCTCCCTGTGCTATGAGGCTGCTTCCCACTAGCTATCTATTTTACGTTTGGTACTGTATATATGTCCATGCCACTCTCTCACTTTGTCACAGCTTACCCTTCCCCCTTCCCATATCCTAAGGTCCATTCTCTAGTAGGTCTGTGTCTTTATTCCTGTCTTACCCCTAAGTTCTTCATGAAATTTTTTTTCCCTTAGATTCCATGTATATGTGTTAGCATACGGTATTTGCCTTTCTCTTCCTGGCTTACTTCACTCTGTATGACAGACTCTCGGTCCATCCACCTCACTACAAATAACTCAATTTCATTTTTTATGGCTAAGTAATATTCCTTTGTAATATGTGCCACATCTTCTTTATCCATTCATCCGATGAGGGAAACTTAGGTTGTTTCCACCTTCTGGCTATTATAAATACAGCTGCAATGAACATTTTGGTACATGACTTTTTTTTTTTTACATCTTTATTGGAGTATAATTACTTTACAATGGTGTGTTAGTTTCTGTTTTATAACAAAGTGAATCAGTTATACATATACATATGTTCCCATATCTCCTCCCTCTTGCATCTCCCTCCCTCCCACCATCCCTATCCCACCCATCCAGCTGGTCACAAAGCACTGAGCTGATCTCCCTGTGCTATGCGGCTGCTTCCCACTAGCTATCTATTTTCCGTTTGGTAGTGTATATATGTCCATGCCACTCTCTCACTTTGTCACAGCTTACCATACCCCTTCCCCATATCCTCAAGTCCATTGTCTAGTAGGTCTGTGTCTTTATTCCTGTCTTACCACTAGGTTCTTCATGATATTTTTTTTCTTAGATTCCATGCATGTGTGTTAGCATACGGTATTTGTCTTTCTCCTTCTGACTTATTTCACTCTGTATGACAGACTCTAGGTCCATCCACCTCACTACAAATAACTCAATTTTGTTTCTTTTTATGGCTGAGTAGTATTCCATTATATATATGTGCCACATATTCTTTATCCACTCATCCGATGATGGACACTTACGTTGTTTTCATCTCTTGGCTATTGTAAATAGAGCTGCAATGAACATTTTGGTACATGACTCTTTTTGAATCATGGTTTACTCAGGGTACATGCCCAGTAGTGGGATTGCTGGGTCATGTGGTAGTTCTATTTGTAGTGTTTTAAGGAACCTCCATACTGTTCTCCATAGTGGCTGTACCAATTCACATTCCCACCAGCAGTGCAAGAGTGTTCCCTTTGCTCCACACCCTCTCCAGTATTTATTGTTTCTAGATTTTTTGATGATGGCCATTCTGATAGGTGAGAGATGATATCTCATTGTAGTTTTGATTTGAATTTCTCTAATGATTAATGATGTTGAGCATTCTTTCATGTGTTTGTTGGCAGTCTGTATATCTTCTTTGGAGAAATGTCTATTTAGGTCTTCAGCCCATTTTTGGATTGGGTTGTTTGTTTTCTTGTTATTGAGCTGCATGAGCTGCTTGTAAATTTTGGAGATTAACCCTTTGTCAGTTGCTTCATTTGCAAATATTTTCTCCCATTCTGAGGGTTGTTTTTGGTCTTGTTTATGGTTTCCTTTGCTGTGCAAAAGCTTTGAAGTTTCATTAGGTCTGATTTGTTTATTTATGTTTTTAATTCCATTTCTCTAGGAGGTGGGTCAAAAGGATCTTGCTGTGATTTATGTCATAAAGTGTTTTGCCTATGTTTTCCTCTAAGAGTTTGATAGTCTCTGGCCTTACCTTTAGGTCTTTAATCCATTTTGAGCTTATTTTTGTTTATGGTTTTAGGGAGTGATCTAATCTCATACTTTTACATGTACCTGTCCAGTTTTCCCAGCACCACTTATTGAAGAGGCTGTCCTTTCTCCAATGTACATTCCTGCCTCCTTTATAAAAGATAAGGTGACCATATGTGCGTAGGTTTATCTCTGGGCTTTCTATCCTGTTCTATTGATCTGTATTTTGGGTTTTGTGCCAGTACCACACTGTCTTGATTACTGTAGCTTTGTAGTATAGTCTGAAGTCAGAGAGCCTGATTCCCCCAGCTCTGTTTTTCATTCTCAAGATTGCTTTGGCTATTTGGGGTCTTCTGTGTTTCCATACAAATTGTGAAATTTTTTTTCTAGTTCTGTGAAAAATGCTATTTGTTGTTTCATAGGGATTGCATTGAATCTGTAGATTGCTTTGGGTAGTAGAGTCATTTTCACAATGTTGATTTTTCCAATCCAAGAACATGGTTTAGCTCTCCATCTATTTGTATCATCTTTAATTTCTTTCATCAGTGTCCTATAATTTTCCACATACAGGTCCATTGTCTGCTTAAGTAGGTTTATTCCTAGGCATTTAATTCTTTTTGTTTCAATGGTAAATGGGAGTGTTTTCTTGACTTTAATTTCAGATTTTTCATCATTAGTGTATAGGAATGCAAGAGATTTCTGTGCATTAATTTTGTATCCTGCTACTTTACCAGATTCGTTGATTAGCTCTAGTAGTTTTCTGGTAGCATCTTTAGGATTCTCTATGTATAGTATCATGTCATCTGCAAACAGTGACAGCTTTACTTCTTCTTTTCCAATTTGGATTCCTTTTATTTCCTTTTCTTCTCTGATTGCTGTGGATAAAACTTCCAAAACTATGTTGAATAAGAATGGTGACAGTGGGTAAACTTGTCTTTTCCCTGATCTTAGTGGAAATGCTTTCAGTTTTTCACCATTGAGGATGATGTTGTCTGTGGTTAGTCATATATAGCCTTTATTATGTTGAGGAAGGTTCCCTCTATGCCTACTTTCTGGAGGGTTTTTATCATAAGTGGGTGTTGAATTTTGTCGAAAGATTTCTCTGCATCTATTTACATGACCATATGGTTTTTCTCCTTCAGTTTGTTAATATGGTGTATCACATTGATAGATTTGCGTATATTGAAGAATCCTGGCATTCCTGGATCATGGTGTATGATCCTTTTAATGTGCTGTTGGATTCTGTTTGCTAGTATTTTGTTGAGGATTTTTGCATCTATGTTCATCAGTGATATTGCCCTGTAGTTTTATTTCTTTGTGACATCCTTATCTGGTTTTGGTATCAGGGTGATGGTGGCCTCGTAGAATGAGTTTGGGAGTGTTCCTCCCTCTGCTATATTTTGCAAGAGTTTGAGAAGGATAGGTGTTAGCTTTCTTTAAATGTTTGATAGAAAACGCCTGTGAAGCCATCTGGTCCAGGGCTTTTGTTTGTTGGAAGATTTTTAATCACAGTTTCAATTTCAGTGCTTGTGATTGGGCTGTTCATATTTTCTATTTCTTCCTAATTCAGTCTTGGCATGTTGTGCATTTCTAAGAATTTGTCCATTTCTTCCATGTTGTCCATTTCATTGGCATAGAGTTGCTTGTAGTAATCTCTTATGATCTTTTGTATTTCTGCAGTGTCAATTGTTACTTCTCCTCTTTCATTTGTAATTCTATTTATTTGAGTCTTCTCCCTTTTTTTCTTGATGGGTCTGGCTAATGGTTTATCAATTTTGTTTATCTTCTCAAAGAACCAGCTTTTAGTTTTATTGATCTTTGCTATCATTTCCTTCTTTCTTTTTCATTTATTTCTGATCTGATTTTTATGATTTCTTTCCTTCTGCTAGCTTTGGGGTTTTTTTGTTCTTCTTTCTCTACTTGCTTGAGGTGCAAGGTTAGGTTGTTTATTCGAGATGTTTCCTGCTTCTTAAGGTGGGCTTGTATTGCTATAAACTTCCCCCTTAGAACTGCTTTTGCTGCATCCCATAGGTTTCGGGTCATTGTGTCTCCATTGTCATTTGTTTCTAGGTATTTTTTGATTTCCTCTTTGATTTCTTCAGTGATCACTTCGTTATTAAGTAGTGTATTGTTTAGCCTCCATGTGTTTGTATTTTTTACAGATCTTTTCCTGTAATTGATATCTAGTCTCATGGCATTGTGGTCAGAAAAGATACTTGAAACAATTTCAATTTTCTTAAATTTACCAAGGCTTGATTTGTGATCCAAGATATGATCTATCCTGGAGAATGTTCCATGAGCACTTGAGAAAAATGTGTATTCTGTTGTTTTAGGATGGAATGTCCTATAAATATCAATTAAGTCCATCTTGTTTAATGTATCATTTAAAGCTTGTTTTTCCTTATTTATTTTCATTTTGGATGATTTGTGCATTGGTGAAAGTGGGGTATTAAAGTCCTCTACTATGAATGTGCTACTGTCGATTTCCCCTTTTATGGCTGCTAGTATTTTCCTTATGTATTGAGATACTCCTATGTTCGGTGCATAAATATTTACAATTGTTATATCTTCTTCTTGGAAAGATCCCTTGATCATTATGTAGTGTCATTTTTGTCTCTTGTAATAGTCTTTATTTTGAAGTCAATTTTGTCTGATATGAGAATTGCTACTCCAGCTTTCTTTTGGTTTCCATTTGCATGGAATATCTTTTTCCATATCCTCACTTTCAGTCTGTATGTGTCTCTAGGTCTGAAGTGGGTTCTTGTAGACAGCATATATATGGGTCTTGTTTTTGCATCCATTCAGCAGTCTGTGTCTTTTGGTCTTAGCATTTAATCCATTTACATTTAAGGTAATTATTGATATGTATGTTCCTATTCCCATTTTCTTAATTGTTTTGGGTTTTTATTGTAGGTCTTTTCCTTCTCTTGTGTTTCTTGCCTAGAGAAGGTCCTTTAGCATTTGTTGTAAAGCTGGTTTGGTGGTGCTGAAGTCTCTCAGCTTTTGCTTGTCTGTAAAGGTTTTAATTTCTCCATTAAATCTGAATGAGATCCTTGCTGGGTAGAGCAATCTTGGTTGTAGATTTTTCTCCTTCATCACTTTAAATATGTCCTTCCAGTCCCTTCTGGCTTGCAGAGTTTCTGCTGAAAGATCAGCTGTTAACATTATGGAGATTCCCTTGTGTGTTATTTGTTGTTTTTCCCTTGCTGCTTTTAATATGTTTTCTTTGTATTTAATTTCTGACAGTTTGTTTAATATGTGTCTTGGCATGTTTCTCCCTGGATTTACCCTGTATGGGACTCTCTGTGTTTCCTGGACTTGATTAACTATTTCCCTCCCATATTAGGGAAGTTTTCAATTTTAATCTCTTCAAATATTTTCGCAGTCCCTTTCTTTTTCTCTTCTTCTTCTTCTGGAACCCCTATGCTTTGAATGTTGGTGCACTTAATGTTGTCCCAGAAGTCTCTGAGACTGTCCTTAGTTCTTTTCATTCTTTTTTCTTTATTCTGCTCTGCAGTAGTTATTTCCACTATTTTATCTTCCAGGTCACTTATCCGTTCTTCTGCCTCAGTTATTCTGCTATTGATCTCTTCTACAGTATTTTTAATTTCATTTATTGTTTTGTTCATCATTGCTTGTTTCATCTTTAGTTCTCCTAGGCCCTTGTTAATGTTTCTTGCATTTTGTCTATTCTGTTTCCAAGATTTTGGATCATCTTTACTATCATTATTCTGAATTATTTTTCAGTTAGACTGCCTATGTCTTCTTCATTTGTTAGGTCTGGTGGGTTTTTATCTTGCTCCTTCATCTGCTGTGTGTTTTTCTTTCTTCTCATTTTGCTTATCTTACTTTGTTTGGAGTCTCCTTCTTGCAGGCTTCAGGTTCATAGTTCCCGTTGTTTTTGGTGTCTGTCCCCAGTGGCTAAGGTTGGTTCAGTGGGTTGTGTAGGCTGGGACTAGTGCCTGTTTTCTGGTGGATGAGCCTGGATCTTGTCTTTCTGGTAGGCAGGTCCACGTCTGGTGGTGTGTTTTGGGGTGTCTGTGGACTTATTATGACTTTAGGCAGCCTCTCTGCTAATTGGTGTCTTGCTAGTTGTTTGGCATAAGGTGTCCAACACTGTAGCTTGCTGGTCGTTGATTGAAGCTGGGTGTTGGTATTGAGATGGAGATCCCTGGGAGGTTTTCGCCGTTTGATATTTCGTGGAGCTGGGAGGTCTCTTGTGGACCAGTGCCCTGAAGTTGGCTCTCCACCTCCGAGGCACAGCACTGACTCCTGGCTGTAGCACCAAGAGCTTTTCATCCACACCGCTCCAAATAAAAGGGAGAAAAAGTAGAAAGAAAGAAAGAGGATAAAATAAAATAAAGTTATTAAAATAAAAAATAATTATTAAGAAAAAAAATTTTTAAGTGAAAAAAGAAAAAAACAAACAGATAGAACCCTAGGACAAATTGTGAAAGCAAAGCTATACAGACAAAATCTCACACAGAAGCATACACATACACACTCACAAAAAGAGAAAAAGGGGAGAAAATAATAAATCTTGCTCTCAAAGTCCACCTCCTTAATTTGGGATGATTCGTTGTCTATTCAGGTATTGCACAGATGCAGGGTACATCAAGTTGATTGTGGAGATTTAATCCGCTGCTCCTGAGGCTGCTGGGAGAGATTTCCCTTTCTCTTCTTTGTTCTCACAGCTCCCGGGGCTCAGCTTTGGATTTGGCCCCGCCTCTGCGTGTAGGTGGCCCGAGGCCGTCTGTTCTTCGCTCAGACAGGAAGGGGATAAAGGAGCTACTCATTCGGGGTCTCTGGCTCACTCAGGCCGGGGGGCGGGAGGGGCACGATGCGGGGCGAGCCTGCGGCGGCAGAGGCCAGCGTGAGGTTGCACCAGCCTAAGGCACGCAGTGCGTTCTTCCCGGGAAGTTTTCCCTGGATCCCGGGACCCTGGCAGTGGCGGGCTGCACAGGATCGCCGGAAGGGAGGTGTGGATAGTGACCTGTGCCCACACACAGGCTTCTTGGTGGCGGCAGCAGCAGCCTTAGTGTCTGATGCCTGTCTCTGGGGTCCGCGCTGTTTGCCGCGGCTCGCGCCTGTCTCTGGAGCTCCTTTAAGCAGCACTCTTAATCCCCTCTCCTCGCGCACCAGGAAACAAAGAGGGAAGAAAAAGTCTCTTGCCTCTTCGGCAGTTCCAGACTTTTCCCCGGACTCCCTCCTGGCTAGCCGTGGTGCACTAACCCCTTCAGGCTGTGTTCACGCCGCCAGTCCTCTCCCTGTGCTCCGACCGAAGCCGGAACCTCAGCTCCCAGCCCCGCTCGCCCCAGCGGGTGAGCAGACAAGCCTCTCGGGCTGGTGAGTGCCGGTCGGCACTGATCCTCTGTGCGGGAATCTCTCTGCATTGTCCTCCGCACCCCTGTTGCTGTGCTCTCCTCCGCCACCCACAGTCTCTGCCCGCAAAGGGGCTTCCTAGTGTCTCAGTTATCCTTGATTATTTGGTTACAATCTACAACTCCCTACTCAGTACAGTCCAAGGACCAGCAGCTTCAACATCTCTTGGGAGCTTGTTGAGAATACACTTGTTTCATGGCCCTGCCTTCCTAAGTGGACTTCTTGATTCCTAATCTTCCCTTCTTCAATCAACTAACAGAATATTCTTTCCAAAACACAAATCTGATTATGCCATAACTCCCTCTATAAAGAGGAAGAAACTCAATCTGCCCTCTATACTAAAATCTAAGATACTAAACATGGAAATCAGAATTCCTAAGGATGGTCCTCTTTACCTTGCCCTATACTTCCTTCTCAGCCTCATTTTCTCAGGAAATGAGACTGAGAAGAAAGTGTTAGCCGTTAAACAAATTCAAGGACCTTCTAACTCCAAGCCATTAACCATTCACCAAATAGGATAAGCCCTTTCACACTTCAGATCTTGGGATAATGTTTTCCTTAGCTGAGAAGCCTCTTGCTGCATTTTTTCAGTAATTCTTAGTCTTTCTTCGAGGTTCAATTTAGATGCCACCTCTGCTATGAAGACTTTACCAATCTCTCAGTCAAAAGGAATTTCTTTTTTGTTCTTTCTTATAGCCCTGGTTACATTCAATCTTATGTGTTGACCTGTCTGTCTTTTAGCCTAGATTGTTAATTCTTTGAGGGAAGTAACATATCCCTTTAGCCCCTGTTCTGCCAGTGAGTCCTTGTAAAACAAATGTGGTGGGTCACATTTCAAATGCCTGTAGGTGAATTCTTCTATCGGGGTCAACCCACCTCACATTCCATGAACACTTCAGAGTGCAAGACCAGCCCACACTATTTCAACTTGAGTGAGTACTTATTGCAAAAAGTCTCTAACTTTGGCTTATTAAACAACTCCTTGATATTTTATGGAATTTCCATGCTCTCTCATCATCTGCATCTTTTATTCCACACTGGTGGAGTGCTTGCTCTGTCCTGACATTTTCTTCATTTCACTCACATTGACATTTCCTTTTTTGGGGGCCCAGTTTGCCTAAGATGGATTCAAGGAATGGATCAACTTTCTAAGGATGATGACTTAACTTCTTATAAATCTAAGGACAATATTGGAAGCTCAAATTAAATGTCTAAATAACTGCCCAGGAATGTTTGCTTGGGGAGTGGGTGTGGGATATCAGTGTCAACTGATTAAAACACTCAAGTCTTTTGGCAGTTTCCAAAGAGAATGTGGTTGTCCATGTGCCTGCAGGTAAATTAACAGCAGAGCAAGGCTATCTCTACTCAGGAATCATGCTAATCAAACAGTCACAGATTCCTGCAAGACCATCTGTAGTCCAGGGCTCTGACAAGCTAGCACACAACCCAAACAGTCCAACTGTGACTGCCAGGTGTATAATGCTTGGACTAAACACACCAAAAGTTGACAGAGGTGATCCTGGAGGTTACAAAGTCCTAGATAAAAACTATCTACAAGGACAGTATATTTTTCCCAAATGTTTTTGCCTTTCTGCATAACCTGATACAAATATTCTACTCACATCATGCTCCCTCCATCTTGTAGACAACTTGTTTACTATTGTATAATAATGTTATTTTATTTGTACAGAGCCCCCAGACCAAGTTCCCAAGCACTAGAAACCAGACTCTATGCTTGTCCTCTTGATCAAGGCCCCACGCTGTGTTCCATCAAACAGAGAGAATAAACCAAGACAGAGGAAGAGATGAGATCTGAGAAACAGAGATTCCAACACAAGAGAAGGGCAAAGCAAATTTGAAAATGACAGTAATAAGAAGTCTCAATATTACAGCTGTTCATCAGGCCTAATGTGTTACCAACTCAGAGAAGAGGAGAATGGAGGTTCCAGAGGACACATCTCCAAGAAGGAAATAGAAACCATATATTAGTGTGACTGGTTTTTTGGAAAATCATACTGAGATGCTACTTGAAGATGTAGGGAGAGTTAACAAAATGTGAAAAGAAGTCTAAGCAAATTAAAAACAAGGCAATCTAACTTCAAGAAAAATGAAAAGTAAGGAAAAAACACACACCCACTGTAGTAAGCTACAATGCTCAATTGTGAATAATATTTGTATAAGCATAACAATGTGAACATAGAATTGTATTTAGACCAAAATAGTAATATTATATTAATAAAAGCTAACATTAGGAGATTTTAATTCAATGTTTTTCGTCCAAGACAAATCAAGTGAACAAAAATTTACTAAGGATAAACAAAATAAACAATAATGTAAATATAGATGGAACTCTGTACCCTAGAGTGAATATATATTCTTCACAAGTCCACGTGATCATTCATGATAATTGGCCACATATTAGCCCACAGGAAAAGCTCAATAATTTCTAAGAACCAGAAACAATACTGACAACATTCTCTGATCACATTGCAATAAAACTAGATATTAATAACATCAGGAAAAAACCCCTGAGAATTTTTTTAAAATCCTATTTTAAACTCTTGCTACTCAAATAGTAGTTTGTAGACAGAAACATCTGCATCTCTTTGGGCTTGTTAGAGATAAAGATTCTCAGATGTCCCAGACCTACTGAGTCAGCATCTGCATTTTACAAAATACACAGGGGACTTGCAAGTGTGTTCATCTTTATCTATTGCTATGGACTGAATGTTTGTGCTCCCTCAAAATTCATATGTTAAAATCTAAAAATCTGTGTGATGGTACTTGAAAGTGGGGCCTTTGAGAATTAATTAGGTCATGAAGGTAAAGCCCTCACAAATGGGATTGGTGCCCTTTTAAGAAGAGGCCAGACATAGCTCACCTTCTTTCTGCCATGTAAGTATACAAGAAGAAGTCAGCTATCTGCAAACCAGAAGAGAGTCCTCACCAATCCAACTATGCTGGTACCCTGGTCTCAGACTTCCTGCCTCCAGAACAGTGAGAAATACATTTCTGTTGTTGATAAGCCACTCAGCTTATGATATTTTGTTTTAGCAGCCTGAGTTAAGACACCCATTGTTTCCAGAAACTAATGATAATTAAAATAAACACCAGAACTATGGTTCAAAATCAGAGCAGAGCTCAAAGAAAAATTTTAGTCTTAAATGTTTATATTAATAAAAGCAAAACAAAGAAAATCAATGCATTAAATATCCAACTCGAAATAATTAGGGAAATATACAATATAAACTAAAAGAAAAAGAAAGCACAAAATAAACTAAAAGAAGGAAGACTTCATAATTATAAAAGCAGAAATGAATAAGTTAGAAAAACAGAATTCACTAATTAAAATCTATTACTCTTAAAAGAAAAAATCAATAAAATTGACAAATAGAAAATTTAATCAAGCAAAAAGAGAAGAAACACAAACACAAAGTAAGAAAAGGTATAAAACAAATAGCATCAGCAACAAAGTAAAATTTTAAAATTAGACTTATTTGTACAATTCTATGCTAGTAGCTTGGATTTTTGAATATGCAAATGTAAATGAAATTTTAAAACTTGATGAAATAAATAATTTTCAAGGAAAATATAATTCACTAAACGTAATCCCAGAAGAAACACATGTATCATATAGGTGAAAACTATATGTACCAATTTCTATTAAAGAAATAGAGAAAGCTTTAAATGAATAAGCCTCCATCAACTCATAGAAGATACACACAGGCCCAGATAGTTTCACATAAGAATTCTACCAAGACTCTGAAAAATAGATCACTAGAATGCTATTTAACTAAGCTGGGCTTTAAAAAAATAATAAAAAGTTCAAAATTATTTTTAAATGAGTGTAACATTGACACCAAAACATGGAAAAATTGTACAAAAAAACGTTATGCATTAATCTCACTTACAAATATATATTAAAGTTTTAAATATAACAACAATTAGAACCAGACAGTTCATTAAGAGAATAGGAGCATGACCAAGAAGGATTCGTTCCAGAAATGCAAGGATGGTTTAGTGTTAGGAAAGGCAGTAATATTAATAGATATTAGGAGAAAAATAATTTAACATATTGATGCTGAAAAGGCATTTGACCCATTCTTAAATTTTTTTAATCATTTAAAAAAGGAATTAATAAATACAAAAACAATAAGGAACACAATACGGATGCCCATTTTCATCTAACATTGCACTGGAGGTATTAGCTACTCTTATTGGACAAAAGAAAAATATTCAAGTAGAAACACTGGAAAAGAGAAGGTTAAATTATCACTCTTTGTGGATGGTATGACTCTTACCTGGGAAATCGTAAAGAATTAACTAAAAACCTCAATGAACAAAAAGAGACTAAAGTAAATAAATATGGTATAAATAATACGTAAAAATCCATAGTTTTCATATATAACAACAGCAGTGAATTAGAAAATATGACAGAGATGATTTTGTTTATAATAGCAGCAGAAGATATAAATATCAAAATATAAACTTAACAAGAAGTAAGTAAAACTTTATGTGGAAAAGCTTAAAATGCTCCTGAAATACCCAAAATAGACACAGATTCTCTATTCTAAGAATCTATTGGTTTAAATAATTGACTACCCAATGTCTATGATTATCTAATCACTCCCTTTCAGGATGGACATGTGACCAAAGCTGGCCAATGAGATGTGAAACAGTATCTGCTGGTCTGGCAAAAGTTTCTCACTCTTTAAAGGAGACCCAAGGAAGATGCAGGTTCTTCCTTTCTCCAGATCTTATCATGTCCAGATGCTTGAAACTGATGATGTTGCTTTGCAACTACACTAGGGCCAGGCTAAGTGCAAAGCCAGCACAACCAGGATGCCAAGGGGAGTTCTGGTATGAACTAGGCTCCTTGATGACACTTGAAGCACTGATTATGCTGTGCTTGGAGCCAACACCTGTGGACTTCCTGTTATATAAGTCAATAAATGTCCTTATGTTTTAGTCCATTTAAAGCAGGCTTTTCTGTTACTTGCTGCCAAAGAATTCTCGCTGGCACAATCTATGAACTCCTTTCCCAGAACAAAACTTTCAGAATTACTATTGCTTTATAATGGTTTAATATTATAGTGAGCTTGTCTGGGGTTGAGGGGATAATTCTTTAAAAACGTTCTTAATTTTCTCAAGTGATTTAATAAGATAATTCCTGTTGAGTCAATTAATTGTAGTCATCTAAATTTCTTAATAAAATTTCTATTTCAATGATTTTCCAAATTTATTAGAAATCAAGTATGTATTTTATTATGTTTTGTAACTTCTATATAAATTCTATCCCTTTTTTTTCTTTTGATTATGGGGTTTTCTTATTAGATTTTCCAGCAGCTGGCCCATTTTATTGATTCTTTGTAAAAACACTTTCCTGGGATTCACTATCTCTTCATGCCATTGTTTTCCTGCTGCTGGTTTATTTATTTTTTAATTTTATGATTTTAATTTATTTCTTTTTAATTCCTTGGATAATTTTTTCATTTTTTTTACTTAAAATAATTTATTTTCTTGCTTTCACTTTTAGAAATATATTTAGCATTACAAATTACTTGAGAACAACTTTATGCATATCCCATAATTTTAAATATAAATTATCCTGATTCTCATTATTTTTCAATTAGCTGTTTTCATACCCTTGATTTCTTCCTTAGTCAAATAATTATTCAAGGGAATTCCCTGGTGGCCAGTGGTTAGGACTCTGTGATCTCACTGCAGAGGGCCTGGGTTCAATCATTGCTTGGGGAATTAAGATCCCGCACGCTGTGTGGCATGGCCAAAAAAAAAAAAAAAAGTATTCAAAAGAGTGTGCATAAAAGTAGTTTTATCTTTTGCTATTAGTTTCTAGTTATGTTATAATTTTGCTTAAGAATATAGATTGCATATATTCATCTTTCTGACATAATTTTTGTTATTTGCTGTGTTATTTCAGATTTTTTAATTTAAAAAAACTCTGTGGTCAAGCAAAAAGGTGCATTTTACAATGTAAATTTATATATATATATATAAAATAAAACAAATGGTAATTTTATAATACAAATTTTGAAATAGTCCTGAATTCTACTTTACTATTCATATTGTTCCAATCATTTACACCATAATGCCATATGTTATGAGGGCAAATACAACAGTTTGAAGAACTGCTGCTGGAAATTTTAGGGGTAGAATGTACAACTAAGCATAAGAGTATTGTCCAGGATCATGGATTTGTTGCAATAGGAACCTACAGGAGGGAGGAGGCTGCGTGTGACAGTCAAAAGAACAGAAAATACTGTAACTGTAGTGGGGTTGACTGTCCTGCTGAGAGCTCTGCATGGTGTCTGGCATCCAGGAGCTACTTAATAATTTTTTCCTCCATGAAAGAGTAGATTTTTCCCCTCCAGAATGTTTGGTTGCATATGGGCCATGCCAAAGGTAGTATAGTTAGCTCTGGGGGGTGGGGAGGAAGACTGGGTAAGAAAAGATGGCCCCAGGGGCTCTCTTGAATTATAGTCATCCCTAGGTAGCCAAAGCATCCCCAGGGGGGTTGGTTCCAGGCCCTCAGCAGATACCAAAAGCCATGGATGCTAAAGTCTCTAGCATTTGCATATAACCTATGGATACCCTCCCATATACTTTATTTTTAAATTTTTTTTGAATCTTATTTTATTTATACAGCAGGTTCTTATTACTTATCTATTTTATACATATTAGTGTATATATGTCAATCTGAATCTCCCAATTCATCCCGCCACCACCCCAGCTTTCCCCCCTTGGTGTCCATATGTTTGTTCTCTACATCTGTATCTCTATTTCTGCCTTGCAAACCGGTTCATCTGTATCATTTTTCCAGATTCCACATATATGTGTTAATATACGATATTTGCTTTTCTCTTTCTGACTTATTTCACTCTGTATGACAGTCTCTAAGTCCATCCACATCTCTACAAATGACCTAATTTCGTTCCTTTTTATGGCTGAGTAATATTCCATTGTATATATGTACCACATCTCCTTTATCCATTCATCTGTCAATGGGCATTTAGGTTGCTTCCATGACCTGGCTATTGTAAATAGTGCTGCAGTGAACATTGGGGTGCATGTGTCTTTTTGAATTATGGTTTTCTCTGGATATATGTCCAGTAGTGGGATTGCTGGGTCATATGACAGTTCTATTTTTAGGTTTCTAAAGAAACTCCATACTGTTCTCCATAGTGGCTCTATCATTTACATTCCCACCAACAGTACAACAGGGTTTCCTTTTCTCCACACTCTCTCCAGCATTTGTTGTTTGTAGATTTTCTGATGGTGGCCATTCTAACAAGTGCGAGGTGATACATCACTGTAGTTTTGATTTGCATTTCTCTAATAATTAGTGATGTTGAGCAGATTTTTATGTGCTTTTTGGACATCTGTATGCCTTCTTTGGAGAAATGTCTATTGAGGTCTTCTGCCTGGTTTTGGATTAGGTTGTTAGTTTTTTTAATATTGAACTGCATGAACTGTTTATATATTTTGGAGATTAATCCTTTGTCCGTTGGTTCATTTGTAAATAGTTTCTCCCATTCTGAGGGCTGTCTTCTCATCTTCTTTATGTTTTCCTTTGCTGTGCAAAAGTTTTTAAGTTTCATTAGGTCCCAGTTTTTTAATTTGGGCTTTACTTCCATTACTCTAGGAGGTGGGTCAAAAAAGATCTTGCTATGATTTATGTCAAAGAGTGTTATTCCTATGTTTTCCTTTAAGAGTTTTACAGTGTCAGGTCTTACATTTAGGTCTTTAATCCATTTTGAGTTTATTTTTGTGTATGGTGTTAAGGAGTGTTCTAATTTCATTCTTTTACATGTAGCTGTTCAGTTTTCCCAGCACCACTTATTGAAGAGACTGTCTTTCCTCCATTGTATATCCTTACCTCCTTTGTCATAGATTAGTTGACCAGAGGTGCATAGGTTTATCTCTGGGCTTTCTATCCTGTTCCATTGATCTATATTTCTGTTTTTGTGCCAGTACCATATTGTCTTGATTACTGTAGCTTAGTAGTATAGTCTGAAGTCAGGGAGTCTGATTCCTCCAGCTGTGTTTTTTCCCCCTCAAGATTGTTTTGGCTATTAGGGGTATTTTGTGTCTCCATACAAATTTTAAGGTTTTTTTGTGCTAGTTCTGTAAAAAATGCCACTGGTAATTTGATAGGGATTCCACTGAATCTGTAGATTGCTTTGGGTAGTATAGTCATTTTCACAACATTGATTCTTCCAATCCAAGTACATGGTCTATCTCTCCATCTGTTTGTGTCATCTTTGGTTTCTTTCACCAGTTTCTTATAATGTTCTGAGTACAGGTCTTTTACTTCCTTAGGTAGGTTTATTCCTGGGTATTTTATTCTTTTTGTTGCAATGGTGAATGGGATTGTTTCCTTAATTTCTCTTTCTGAACTTTCATTGTTAGTGTATAGGAATGCAAGAGATTTCTGTACATTAACTTTGTATCCTGCAAATTTACCAAATTCATTGATTAGCTCTAGTGGTTTTCTGGTGGCATCTTTAGGAGTATCCATGTATACTATCATGTCATCTACAAACAGTGACAGTTTTACTTCTTTTCCAATTTGTATTCCTTTATTTCTTTTTCTTCTCTGATTGCCATGACTAGGACTTCCAAAACTATGTTGAATAATAGTGGCGAGAGTGGACATCCTTGTCTTGTTCCTGATCTTAGAGGAAATGCTTTCAGTTTTTCACCATTGAGAATGATGTTTGCTGTGGGTTTGTCGTATATGACCTTTATTATCTTGAGGTAGGTTCCCTCTATTCCCACTTTCTGGAGAGTTTTTATTGTAAATGGGTGTTGAATTTTGTCAAAAGATTTTCTGCATCAGTTGAGATTATCATATGGTTTTTATTCTTCAGTTTGTTAATATGGTGTCTCACATTGATTGATTTGTGTATATTGAAAAATTCTTGCATCCCTGGGATAAATCCCACTTTATCATGGTGTATGACTCTTTTCATATGTTGTTGGATTCTGTTTGTTAGTATTTAGCTGAGGATTTTTTCATCTATATTTATCAGTGATATTGGTTTGTAATTTTCTTTCTTTTTTTTATAGTATCTTTGTCTGGTTTGGGTATCAGAGTCCTCTCATATACTTTAAATCATCTCTAGATTACTTATAATATTGACACCTGATACATTGTAAATGCTATGTAAATAGTTGCCATCATGGCAAATTCAAGTTTTGCTCTTTGGAATTTTTTTATTTTCAGTCCGTGGTTGGTTGAATCCATGGATGTGAAACCCACAGATACCAAAAGCTGATTGTATTCATGAGTTGCTCTATGGTCCAGGTAGAGGACAGAGATGGTGCAGCTTAAGCAACTCAAACATGTTTATTTATTTCCTCAAGGATCCAAAAGTGGATGGTTTTATATTTAAGAATTTATTCTATAAGGACTGGTGTATGTTGGGTAAAAAGCATGAAGAACCAGGAGTAATACTGACCCTGTCCATATCTGTTGAGCCACCCCACTTCTGATAGCCCCAGCCCACTTCCAGCTGCCAGTATCTGTGTTCCTCTGTGTGAGGGATTTCTTCAGGTCTCCTGGGGAGATCCTTTGCCCACACCCATTGCAGGCCCATGGCAAGTGCTGAGGACAGCCCTCAACCAATGACTGTATAAATACCCCAGATCTTATGTTGTTTTTTTAAATTAATTAATGAATTTATTTAGTTTTGGCTGCATTTGTTCTTCATTGCTGTGCATGGGGTTTCCCTACTTGGGGTAAGTGGGGAGCTATTCTTCATTGTGGTGCATGGGCTTCTCATTGTGGTGGCTTCTCTTGTGGAGCACGGGCTTTGGGCATGTGCCTTCAGTAGATGTGGCATACAGGCTCAGTAGTTGTGGCTCTTGGGCTCTAGAGCACAGGTTCCGTAGTTGTGGCACATGGGTTTTGTTGCTCTGTGGCATGTGGGATCTTCCCAGACCAGGGCTCAAACCCATGTCCCCTGCATTGGCAAGCAGATTCTTAACCACAGCACCATCAGGGAAGTCCCTCTCATGCTCTTTGGGTGAAAGAACTGTGAGGTGTGTGCTCTACACTTGCTACCAGAGTTTCCATTCCCTACCAGCCTATTGTGGTAGCTGTCCTGATAACTCCCCCACATCGGCTGCATTCCCTTCTCTGTCTTGCTGCCCCACTCCCTTGATGGCATTCTTTGCACCTTTCCAAACCTTGTCTGAAGGTCTTCTGGGAAAACCCAAATTAAGACAAACAATGATTCTTATTATTTGTTTTAGCCTCATCAATCTTTGTAAACAAGCATTGCTGGGGGAAGAGGGTGAGAAATGTGCAAACTAAGAAGTCATGCATGGCTGGCTGTAAGTGCATTTGAAGATATCATAGAAATCATTATCACACTCTGTTTAATCGGCCACAGAGGTGGGTTTCAGCAAATCTATGGAGCAGTTAGGGGATACTGCACAGTTCAAAACTCTGACTCTAGGGACCAGTGGTCCACTGGCAGTCCAGTGGCTAAGAATTTGCCTTCCAATGCAGGGGGTGAGGGTATGATCTCTGGTCAGGGAGCTATGATCCCACATGTCTTGCAGCCAAAAAACCAAAACATAAAATAGAAGCAGTATTGTAACAAATTCAATAAAGACTTTAAAAAAATGGTCCTCATCAGAAAAACAAACAACAACTAAAAGAAACCTCACTCTTTAATCAGCTGTATGTACTGAGACCAATGAACAATCTTCCAGTCACTAATTGCCCAGATAATATTAAGTCACAACTCCTCCAGTTCTAACTTGAAGATCCTCCACCTGTGCTAAGTGGTTGAGAAGACAGTCCCTCTTAGGTTGACTGGTCGGGGGTCCCAACCATGAGCACAAAGGTATGTTTGTTACAATTACTAGCATTGTTCCTGTCAGAGAAGCAGAGGCTAAATTTATAAGTAATAATAATGATAATGCCCAGAAATTATTGTGATTTAGAAAAAGTCTCAAATTTCCTCCAGGAAACACTACCTGAGACCCCCATCTGAGCTTTGTGCCTATTGTATGTGATCTCATGCTGCCCTTTGTTTCCCATATGATGGTCCTTGATCTACTAAATTGTAAAAAATATTTTATTTATCTATTCCCCCAAGTATACTCCTTTACGTTCCTGGAAAGCAACAATTTTATATTCTGTTGTTATCTTTGTCATGGAGCTTGTCACTTAAAAGGCACAAATACATACAGAACTGTAACAGGTAAAATAAATGAGAAGAGATCTCCACCTAGACAAAAACTGGAAAACATCTGAACTACACTAAAAAAAAACTCCTTTAAGTATTATGATTAAAAACAAAATCAAATTATTATTAAGGGTTAAAGTTTGTAAATGTCACATTATATTCATGTGGGAAGGAAAGAGAAAGCCAAGTTTAGATACTGAGAGGCTCAAAAAACATAACTGTCAGAAATCCTTGAAAAAAATTATTTAAAATTGTATGCCAACTAATAGAAAGATGAAGCAAACATAAGTACAAAAAAGAATGTGATGTCATAGAAAGATTAGTAACAAAAATTAAAAAACGAATAGTCTAAATATTCTTGAAAAGTTGGTAAAGAAATAGAATATAAAAGGAAATAAATGGAGTTAAAGTGTTCTAGGGCCCTTGAATAGTCCAGGGAATGGCAAAATACTCATGTATGGTAGATTCTAAGTAAAGAATAAATACTGTAATTTTGAGGCTAACAATAAAAAATAACAGATTGCAAAACTAACAAGGAGAGGGAGAAATGGAATGAGAAATACTATTATAATAAAAATAATAGTAACACATATTGCAATGTGATCAAAGAATGGCAAGAAAGGTAAAAAAAAGGAACAAAGGTGAGCTAAATAGAAAATAAATTATAGGCTAACACACTTAGACTCAAGTATAACATTAAATATAAATCTACAGATAATATTCTAATCAAAAGACAAAGATTGTGAGACTAGGTTAAAAAAAACAAATTACTACTTACAAGAAATGCACCTTAAGTATAAAGATATAGAAAAGTTAGAAGGAAAAGGAGAGTAAAATATAATGATGTATACTTTAAATAAAAGACAGAGAATATGGATATATTGTTATTGCACAAGACAGACTTTAAAACAAGAGCATTACAAAAGATAAAAGTATGGGAGACCCCTGTAAGTTAATGATCACTCAAGAAAGCAGGTTTGCTTAACCACACAATCAAGCAGGCTTGCTTAGCAAAAAAACCATGCAACAGAAGCATGAGATATGCCCCAAAATAATGGTGGCATGAAACCCACATCCTGCCCAGTGAGCTCAGTAAGTTAATGACCCCTAGGATGTGCTCTCAGCACACATAAAAAAACAATAATTTTTGGAAGGGTGACATTTCAAAGTGAAAGACCCTCATTGTACTGAGACCTGAAATAATTTTTTTCATACTGTCATGAGAGTCCTGGCTTGACCATGTAAGGACAAGAAAACTCCCCTGCCCAACTTGGAGGAGGAGATGATGATGGAAGCATGATGTCTACTCAAGGATGAGGAGGAAAGTGGCCTTTTACCCCTCCCCACTTTTCCTCTCGGGGCACAGCACCCTCTCACCCACACACTTGTAAGCCTCACAAGCATCCTATTCTAATAAATCATTTCTTATGTATCACTTTGTCTCTGGTTGAATTCTTTACGCACTGAGACATAAAGAACCAGAGCTCCTCGGAGACCCCTGAAATGCCACCTAGCAGTTTCAATTTCAGAGTCAGTAGAAGGTGTTTTAAACAGAAAAGTCAGAAATCTGGGGAGATGGTGGAATTGTTTCCAGAGACCAACTCTGTAGATCTTGCTCAGCCATGACAGTTTTTAAAGGGAATGGCGGGAGGTAAGTTCTTTAACTTGGGACAGCTGGTTTTCTTTAATTGATGGTAATCTTTTGATGTTCTGACTACCTGGTCTTGTTGCAAAAACACCTATATATACTGGCTCCTCCCTTACCTCTTAGTAGCAGTCCCTCAGAGTGATCTGAGAGTCTGTTTCCTGGGCTTGAAGTCCCCAGGAAATCTGCCAAATAAAACATAACTTTCAACTCTCAGGTTGTGCATTTTTTCTCAGTCGACAGGATTATTCCTAATCCCCACTTTGGGTCTGTGCTGGGCTACACATACTGCTCTTAATCCAAATTCCAGACCACAAGCTTTGCCTAGGTTTCTGTTCTGCTATGCAAGAAAGAGGAAAAGATGCAAATGTTTAAAGACTGCTCCTGTGTGCTAAATAAAGTAAATCCAGTATTTTTGCATGATAAGATCATGAAATAATCCAAGTTTTCACTCCATGAAACATTGAACCTCTAGCAGGGGAGGCAAACAAAAGGAAAAGAATATGAAAAATATTGGGAACAAAAGATGATTAATATCTATAATGTGCAGGGGTAAAAGCTAGCTCTATCTACCTAACAGAATCATTTAAAAAAATCACATGTGGTTATGCTTAATTTATCTTTCACCAGCCCAATTAAAAGCCTAGTTCAAGTGCTGTTCTCCTGAGTGACTTAACTGACTTAATCTCCTCATAACAACTATAATAAATTCAGTATGTTAAGTGGCATAATTAAAACAAGATGCCAATTAAGGACTCTGGAGTGGCTTAAAATAAAATCTGACTCCTCATTAAAAAATGTACACAAAGGTGTAGTGTGGAAGGAAGGGAAATTTAGATCTCTGTTCTATTCTTGGTTGTGCCTCTAACTTACTTAGGACTGCATGCCAGTCACTTAATTCTTTAGGCTGTGCTCTAAATTGCTTCATCTCTGAAAAAATGGGGAGTACGACTCTTGCCTGCCTCTAGCAATATAAGGCTCAAAGAAGAGAGCATGTCTGAAAATATCAATACTTAAAAACAAAACCACATTTTATAGCATAGGGTATTATGTTTATCATTGCAAATGCTGGTTATAAATGGTAATGTTTGTAAAAGTGTTGCTGGGTTATCTCTGCAGGGTATGTAGAAGTGAGCCAGGCTTGGTATCTATTAAATTCCAGGAGAGCATGTAATGTCAATATTTTATTGACAAAGCAAATAGTTAGAGACATAGAGATGGGAGCAATCTGAAATCATGGCAAATGTTGGTTTGGTCCTCATGAATGCATCTTTGCAACCTTGACCATGCTGGTGAATCAAGGGGGAGATCAAATATGGGCAATTCTGAGACTCATACCTCAAGAAGGTCCACACAGCGTACTTCTGGGTTGCCCCCTGATAAATGGAATATTGGCTGCCAGAGCAGTAAACAAAGGATGTCACAGTTATCAGTGATTGCAGCCACAGACAGTGGTGAGCTGGTGAGCCTTGAGGAAACTCAGGTTGTGAAAACACAGGATACTGGCCCCAGATAGCTGAGGTACATATCAAAGGAATGATTTCAGTGATCACAGACCCTTGCATCTTCCCATACATAGAAAAGTGTTAAATTCCTTAATTTGAGATTTCTAGTTTTCTTTAATTAATGGTAGTCTTTTGCTCCTACTACCTGCCCTTTGTCGCAAAACTCCTATATATACTAGCTCTCTCCTCTCCTCCTTGGAGCAGTTCTCTCAGGGATACTTGAGATGCTGCCTTCCTGGGCTGAAGTCCTAAAAATTCCTGCCAAATAAAACATAACTCTCAACTTTTAGGTTGTGCATATTTTTTTACTTGACACCCCCAATCCTAGTCTTAACCAAGGACCCAAGGTGAGCAAATGCCCACAAGAGTCCCCTGGCCATCAGAGACTCATTTTGTCCCCAGTGACTTTGAGGTTCTTGATGTCTCATTGCAGAAAGAATTCAGTGAGAGACAAAGTAACAGGTAAGAAGTGGATTTATTTAGAGAGAAACACACTCCACAGGCAGAGTATGGGCCATCTCAGAAGACAAGAGGCCCCCAAAGTATGGTGTGGTTAGTTTTTATGGGCTGGGTAATTTCATAGGCTAATGAATGGGAGGATTATTCCAACTATTTCAGGGAAGGGGCAGAGATTTCCAGGAAATGGGCCACACCCACTTTTTGACCTTTTATGGTGAGCCTCAGAACTGTTATGGTGCTGTGTCATTTAGCATGCTAATGTATTACAATGAGCATATAATGAGGCTCAAGGTCTACTGGAAGACATATCTTCTGCCATCTTGGACCAGTTGGTTCTAACCAGTTTTTTTTTGTGTCATATGGCTATGACATTCTTTTAAATGTTGTGCACTACCCCCTTCCATCCTGTTTCAATTTCTACCTCCCAGCCTTTTCATGTGCTGTTTCTTCCACCTAAAATGCTGTCTCTCCTTCTGAATGTGAGTAAAAGTGGAAATGAATGGGCATACATGTTAAAAAAGTGCATAAACCTTAGGGTTGGTCTACTCCTTCGAGGTCATTCACTTCAATTGTCTCACACTAATACTAGCACTTACATCAATTAATAGTAATAAAAACACCAGTAACATTAGTACTAACACAAGAAATCACATATCTCTGAAAACTGATCTGATCCATCTACTTTTTTGTTTTTATTTTTTGCAGGATAATTACTCTCACACACACACTATGCACATATTTGGACAAGGAAACATAGTTTAAGGCTAAAGTTACATACTTCACTTTAACTTAAAGAAAAAAAGAACTTAAAATAGTCACTATTTGCCCATACTCCTCTATGACCTTGAGGAAAAGAAAGACAAGAATTGTATGATTTAAAATCAGACACACAGACACACACACTGATACCTCATTTTATACTGGGAAGGTATCTAAAACCTTTCAATTTTTGTGCTAACAAGTCTCAGGAAGAAGGGGGGGGGTCTTAGTGAAAACATTGTTTCATAATCAAATGAATGAAATTAAATCCATCTTTTACATATTGTTACCTAATGAATTGGGTCCTGCTGCTTGCCACTTACAAAATCAATTACATATTCATAAATGGTAGAGGAGAAAGGTGCCCTTAATCAGAATACTGGCCATCTGGGGAGATGTTGGACTCAGCATATAACTGAGCAGGTCCCTATGGGACCTTCCCAGGACAGGCTCTTCCCCCATATCCTCTGCTTTAGCTCCTCTCTGAAGTATCCAGATAAAAGTATTTGATGCACGTTTCCTGAGTTGTTTTACAGATATGAAAACCCCCCTCCAAATAGAAGTTAACTACTTGATGACCATGAGCACATAGCCCCAGTCTTCCTGGAGATAAACGACTGATAATGTTAACCCCTGTGATACCGCCCTGCTACCTCACCATCAGCCAATCAGAGAATTGTGCATGAGCTGATCACATACCCTGTGACCCCCCCCTCTCCTTGCCTCACCTAGCTTTTAAAAATGCTTTACTGAAACCCTTTGGAAAGCTAGAGCTTTTTAGAGCTTGAGCCACCCATTTCCTTGCATGGCCCTGCAATAAACTTTTCTGTGCTCCAAACTCTGACATTTTGGTTTGTTTGGACTTACTATGCATCGGGCAAAGGAGCTTGTGCTAACAAGCATCCCCAAAGACCACCTCCAAAAATTCTGCTAGACCATGAAAGTTTTAAAGTAAAGGAGGGAAGTAATCTCAGTTAATCATTGAGATGGGGGTCAAAGTCATCACCATCACCCACCGAGTGCAGGCTCCTTGTGATCTTCCTCTAGATGTTATCTTGGTCACAGAGTTTGTTCAGGATAATACTGAATGGGAAGCTAGGGAAGATATCTGGCCATCTGTCAATTACTTATTCTTCATTTCTACTTCTTTGAACTATGGAAAGAACTGACTAGTGATAAATGGAATATATATAAATGGAATGGAATATTTATAAATGGAATATTTCCTGACATATCAATAAACAAAGGATGTCACAGTCACAAATGATTGCAGCCCTCCAACATGAACTGGTGAGCCCTGAGGAAATTCAGGGCTGAAAAGAAGGCCTGTCATCTAGCAGCCATCAGACTTCAGCCACTCCCTGCAGTGAGCTCTGAGGAAACTCAGGCTGTGAAAATACAGGCTCCCGATAGCTAAGGTGTATATCAAAGGAATGACTTCAGTAAGCCCAGAATCTTGCACATTCCCATACATAAAAAACACTAAATTCCTTAACTTGAGATATCTGGTTTTCTTTATTTAACAATAAATTTTGAGGTCCCAATTACCTGCTCATGTTGCAAAACTCTTATATATCCTGGCTCCTCCCCTCTCCTCTGAGGAACAGTTTCTCAGAGTTAACTGAAAAGCTGTTTCCCAGGCTGCAGTCCTCATTTTGCCCCAAATAAAACAACTCACAACTCTCACGTTGTGCATATATATTTTTTTAAGTCAACACTAGTAAGGTATTGTGTGATTAAAAATTTGAAAGATATGCTTGGGCAGGAGTTGAGTAGAGCATGGGGGTGCCTGGCTTAAAAGTTAGTTACAATATAGCTTTGCTAAAGTGATTGGAAATGGGGATTCCTGCTGAGGGCGGTTTACTGTAAAGAACTGCTTACAATATGACTTTGCATGTCACAAAAGTCTTTTCTTATCCTTCAAATACAGAGACTGTTTTTTTAAATACAGAAACTTTAATCAAATGCTTGTTTACCTGTCATTTAACTACTTGTGTTTTCTTCCTAGAAACCTCCCCACCAACACTAGATTTTTCTAACTCCTCAGGTGTTTCCAAAAACAAGGGTTACCTCCTTCTCTCATCCCAGAAATTTACCAGAAGATTCCCCTTCATCTCTGCACCCACGCTGGAGCCTTCCTGAGATCAAAAAGCACTGGAATACATACACTCCCTAATATTTACTCTGCAGGGTGGAACTCCACCACCAGACTATTAAGAAACAGAGCACAAGTTGGCACAGATGAGGGCATGTGTTACACAACCATACTGCCAAAGTGACAGCTCACTTTTCTAGTTCATTTTTTTACTGTAGACAAAGTATCTGGAAATAGCTATGGCATCACATTATTGTCAAAGCTCTTGTGTAAAAAACTGACACATTCTTTCTCAATGATAATTTATGAAAGACACACAAAAATTATGTGCTAGATGTATGGTGCATTTATGCATATAAACAAATGTCTGGAGGTTATTTCTGATGATGGGTAGGCATCATTTTCCATAAGGGAATAGTCTAAAGCAAGGGGAAAAGTTACTCACATAGCCCATGTGGAGACAGTTTCTCTGTTCAGTTATATTTTACCTGATGTTTCACTATGCTACCCCCAATATGTTTCATCCACAGCTTAACATTTCAGAGTGGTGTCCCACAACATTGTCTCACCTTCTCACCCCCATAGACCTGTGAGGTCAGCACCCCTTCATATGTATGGATGAATTGTCTCAGAGAGGGGCATTGCAGAACACACTGCTCACTGTTTATAAAAACCCATTTATTCTTCTTGTGCACACAGCTAAACTACATTTCCCAGGGTCCCCTGAAGCTGTACCCATGTGACTGAGTTCCAGCTAATGGAATGTGAGCTAAAGTGATTATGCACTTCTGGTCCTGGCCCATAAAATCTTCCTACATCTTCTTTTCCCTTCCAGTTGATGGGATGATAGGATGACGCCATGGAAGACATATAAAACATTGGTCCCTAAAATGACTGTGTGGAGCAGAAACACACACACACACACACACACACACACACACACACACACATACACATACACACACCACCTCCCTGTTGGTCTAGAATCTCCTCAAACTATTCTGTGAATGAGAAAAAAATGTCCAAGTGTTCAGCCATTACATGTTGGAGTCTGTTTATTATCACAGTCTACCCTAGGCAAGTCAGCACAAGTATTTGTACTCTGAAGTGAAATGCTTCCATAATCAAAAAACTAAAATTGTGTGGCACTAGCCTAATCAGGCAGCAGTTGGTGAGGTAACACATTTAGCAGGAAGAAAGATGGAGACTCATGTTGTGATGGCAAAACTTTTGTTAAAATAAAACCTGTGATGACTTGGAAGACAGATCACATATTCACTGAGTCTGTGGCTCTGTAGAAGTTGTTGTAATAACTAGACTAAGAGTGTGTCTTGGTTGTTGCTGAGCTTAGTAAGGTATTCAGTATTACAAGAAAGAGATGAGCTCAAGCAAGTTTGTCTGGTTTGCAAGCAGAGAGTGAAGGAATAGAGAAAGTTCAGAGACTAAAGGCCTTAAGGTGTTAGAAAGACCTACTGTTGCTGGACCCTAAATAGTTTAAGAGATAAGACCAAACAAGACTTGGTCTTATTTGAATAGCAAAATCTCACTAGGACTTTCCAGTAGACCAAAGGATTCAGACCTGTGGCAAGGGTCAGACTGAGAATGTTGTCTCTTCAGACCCGTTGATTCAGTTGTTCTCTACATAGTTGCATTACATTGAGAAAAAAAGCATGGGTTGGGAAGCAAAAAATAAAGCAGACATGAGGAATATGTTTGGGAAAGAATATAGGGTATTGTTTCTGGCACATGGAGCCGACTGGAAACAAACTTAAGAGAAGCCTACCATGTTTTAATAGGAATTGTCAGATAAACAATATGCCTAACCTACAAAGCCTGTGGTTGTAAAGCTATACTGAGGTCACAAACTTGCAAGATTGGGGTGAGTACTCTGAAAGTTATGCTCCTCCAAAACTGTATCCTCCCCAGTGCTCACTACAGATGGGGCCTTGGAGAAAAATGGCCAAGGATGAAGCTCCCACCACCTCCAGGGCAGAGAGTCTTTGCAAGGCCTGCCTGGGAGGGTCCTGACCCTGTTGTGGGCCAGTGACTACTGAATGTTTCTCTTCTTTCCTCTATCAAATGTGAACTTTCATTGTAGTTATGGAGTTATTGTTACAACATTGTATAGTGTAAAGTGCCATTCTATTCTCCTGTGATCTGTCAAAACCCATGTGAGGGAAGTAAGGTTAGTATTTTTATTCCCAGTTTGCCAGTGAAGAAACTAGACCCAGAAATGTTATGACAAAGACTGCAATTTTGGCTATACAAACCCAAATATCTTGTCACTTCAATTGTAGTGGGCTAAAATTTTTTTATTTTCAACTAGCAACTTGGTGTACTATATCAATGATTCTCTGAACTCAGGTAATGTTCCATTCAAACCCCTAACAATGACATCAAAACATCCAGGTAGCTGGCTGGCTGGATTTTGGCCAGAATTCTCTGTATCAATTTGCTTCCAGAAGTCTTGGAATCATAGTAGGGGTTGAGATTTATCTCCAGAATCCTCAAACAAATGGTAAATTTTCTCAATTCATTTCCCCCAATCAATTAATTTAATGAGGGTAAGGCTCACTCAAATTAAATTTCACCTCCAATTCCTGCCTGTGCCTGGGGAGATTGTTACTCTCTTCTTTTCTTATCCTCCTGCAGTGCCTGCCTCAAATGAATGGTCCTGGATAGATCCAATTTGAGGAGAGCTGTGAAGGTGGTGAAGTGTGTTTCCTGTGCCTTTCCACTCTTCCGTTTGCATGCAAAAAAAGATACCGCTCCCTCTCTTTGAATCTGTGAATGAAAAATGTTGCCTGCCATATCAGTAAACAAAGGATTTTGCAGCCATCAAGCCACTACATCTGCCATGATGGTGAGTCCTGAGGGAACTCAGAATGGAGGCAAATAGGCTGTCCACTGCCAAGCTCTCAGCCACCCCCAATGGTGCACCCCGAGGGGACTCAGGATGGGAAAGAACAGGATACTGGCTCTAGATAGCTAAGGTATGATTTCATATCAAAGGAATGATATCAATGGGCCCAGACTCTTGTATCTTTCCATACATAGAAAAGTGCTAAATTCATTAACTTGGGACATCTGGTTTTCTTTAATTAACGGTAATCTTTTGATGTTCTGACTACGTGGTCTTTGTTGCAAAAAGCCCTATATATCCTGGCTCCTCCCTTACCTCTTAGGAGCAGTCCCTCAGGTCTATGTAAGTGGCTGTCTTCCGGGCTTGAAGTCCTCAGAAAGTCCACCAAATAAAACATAATTTCTAAAATTTAAGATTGTGCATTTTTTTTCAGTTGACATATCCCTGTAGTTGCTTTATAAGGAGATTCAAATAAGTTAACATGTCTTTAGGGCACTGATTTTATTCTCATAATTACCTTTTGGGGATACTTTTAGCTAAATAGACTTTAAAATATAGACTTTTGGGGTCCTATTTAGCTAACTAGATCCTTTTAGCTGAGTAACTAGACCAAACAATAAAGTTGACATCAATTATTTGAACAAAAATAGTCTAATATAAAAGGGCAAAAATCCTTCAGAGAGATTAAGTAGAAGGATAAAGTCACTAGGCTTATGGTGTTAAGTGGGAGTAAAATGCTAGATACCCAACTGCACTATAAGACATGAACATCCTTCACAGAGTCAGCCATACACAATGATAAACAGCAAGTTCAACAAAGGTGCATCCCCCTAATTAATCCTTGGGAAAGTCTGTTGTGCCCCCTTGTGACACTGAAAGGACATATAGTCATCCTTTTTTCTAATTTCCAAGTTTTAGATAATTTTTCACAACAGCTTTAATCAAGTCCTTACCCTTTATTTGCAAAATATGGGATTATAATTATTGTATGATGAAATCTGTAGGTATGATACTAATTATACCAAAGACAATTGACTAGCCTCTGAGCTCAGACTCTAAAGGAGTGAGCTCTTGTTCAATCTGCAAACCCAGGGCCTGGGTAGGAATCTGTGGGAATTAGTGCATGCTGCAGGCATCCAGTCTTAGCCTCCCTCTGGGTAGGGACATGAGGCCTCTGACAGAGTCATGAAGGGCCTCTCTCCCTATCTCTGGACCTTAATCTGCCTGGAGCTCCTGTAGTGGAGCCCAAATCACTGCCCTGTGAGAGAACTCCTGACATCCAGCTCAGAAGATGAACAAGTTTCTCAGGGGCTAGCCTATTGTTCCCTTGCCCAGAATCCCAGTATTCAACCAGTTCTGGGAGTGGGGGGTGTTTGTCCCACACAAACAGGATGCAGGTCTCTCATCCCAAACTTCCCAGCCCCCTCCAATTATATATAAAACCTGTGAAGATGACACCCAACACTTCATATTTCTGAAGGCCTTTTCTCTCATTTCCTTTCCCACCATGCACCTCTCTCTTTTTTTTCTCATTCCCCTTTTCTCTTTCTCTACTTCTCCTCTTCTCTTTTTTAAAAAAATTGAATTATAGTTGATTTACAATATTTCAGGCTTACAGCAAAGTGATTTAGTTTTATATTTATATATATATATATATATATATATATATATATTCTTTTTCAGATTCTTTTCAAATATACGTTGTTACAAGACATTGAATATAGGTCCTTACTGTTTACATATTTTATACATGGTAGTGTATATCTGTTAATCCTAAATTCCCAGTTCATCCCTCCCACCCTCCTTTTCCCTTTGGTAACCATAAGTTTTTTTGTGTATGTTTGTAAGTCTATTTCTGTTTTGTAAATAAATTCATTGAAATAATCTTTTAAGATTTCATGTATAAGTGATACTATATGATATTTGTCTTTCTCCATCTGTCTTAATTCACTTACTATGATAATCTCTAAGTCTACCCATGTTGCTGAAAATGGCATTATTTCATTTTTCTTTATGGGAGAGTAATATTCCATATATATACACCACATATTCTTTATCCATTTATCTGTCTGTGGACATTTAAGCTGCATCTATTATTGGCTATTGTAAATAGTGCTGCAATGAACACTGGGGTGAGTGTATCTTTTGGAGTTAGAGTTTTCTCCTTATATGTACCCAGGAGTGGGATTGCAGGATCATATGGAAACTCTATTTCTAGTTCTTTAAGGAAGCTCCATACTCTTTTCTTAGTGGCTGAACCAATTTACATTCCCACCAACAATGTAAGAGGGTTCCCTTTTCTGTACACCTTCTCCAGCACTTATTATTTGTAGACTTTTTGATGATGGCCATTCTGACCAGTGTGTGGTGGTACCTCATTGCAGTTTTGGATTTCTCTAATAATTAGCAATATTGAGCATCTTTTCATGTGCCTGTTAGCCATGTGTATGTTTTCTTTGGAGAAATGTCTATTTATGTCTTCTGCCCATTTTTTGATTGGGTTGTTTTTTTGATATTGATCTGTATATGCTGCTTATATATTTTGGAAATTAAGCCCTTGTCAGTCACATTGTTTACAAATACTTTCCCCTAGTCCATAGGTTGTCTTTTCATTTTGTTTATGGTTTCCTTTGCAGTGCAAGAGCTTATAAGTTTGATTAGGTTCCATTTGTTTATTTTTGATTTTGTTTCCAATACTGTAGGAGATGGATCCAAAAAGATATTGCTGCAATTTATGTCAAAGAGTGTTCTACCTATGTTTTTCTCTAAGAATTTTAGAGTACCTGGTCTTACATTTAGGACTTTAATCTATTTTGAGTTTATTTTTATATATGGTATTAGAGAATGTTCTAATTTCATTCTTTTACATGTAGCTGTCCAGTTTTGCCAGCACCACTTATTGAAGAGACTGTCTTTTCTCCATTATATATTCTTGCATCTTTTGTCATAGATTAATGGATCATAAGTGCATGGGCTTATTTCTGGGCTTTCTATCCTGTTCCGTTGATCTATGTTTCTGTTTTTGTCCCAGTACCATACTGTTGATTACTGTAGCTTTGTAGTATAGTCTGAAGTTAGGGCACATGATTCCTCCAGCTTCATTCTTTCTGAAGACTGTTTTGGCTATTGGGGGTCTTTTTTGTTTCCATACAAATTAAAAAATTTTTGTTCTAGCTCTGTGAAAAATGCCATTGGTAACTTGATGAGGATTGTATTGAATCTGTAGATTGTCTTGAGCAGTATGGTCATTTTGACAATATTCTTACAGTAGAGAACACAGTGTATCTTTCTATCTCTTTGTGTCATCTTCAATTTTCTCTCATCAGTGTCTCATAGTTTTCAGAATACAGGTTTTTTGCCTCTTAGGTAGGTTCATTTCTAGGTTTTTTTTTTTTTTATGTGATGGTAAATGGGATTGTTTCCTTAATTTCTCTTTCTGATACTTCATTGTTAGCATATAGAAATGCAAATGATTTCTGTGTATTGATTTTGTATCCTGCAACTTTACCAAATTGATTGATGAGCTCTAGTAGTCTTCTGGTGACATCTTTAAGATTATCTATGTACAGTATCATGTCATCTGCAAAGAGTGTCAGTTTTACTTCTTCCTTTCCAATTTGGATTTCTTGTATTTCTTTTTCTTTTCTGATTGCTATGGCTAGAACTTCCAAAACCATGTTGAATAAAAGTGGTAAGAGTGGGCATCCTTGCCTTGTTCCTGATCTTAGAAAAAATGCTTTCAGCTTTTCAGTGTTGACTTTGATGTTAGCTGTGGGTTTGTCAAATATGGCCTTTATTATGTTGAGTTATGTTCCCCTGTGACCACTTTCTGGAGAGTTTTGATCATAAATCGATGTTGAATTTTATCAAAAGCTTTTCCTGCATCTATTGAGATGATCATATGGTTTTTATTCTTCAGTTGTTGATGTGGTGTATCACACCGATTGATTTGTAGATATTGAGAAATCCTTCATCCCAGGATAAATTCCACTTGATCATGGTGTGTGATCCTTTTAATGTACTGTTGGATTTGGTTTGCTAGTATTTTGTTGAAAACTTTTGCTCTACATTCATCAGTGATTTTGGCCTGTAATTTCCTTTTTTTAGTGATATCTTCCTCTGATTTTGGTATCAGGGTGATGCTGACCTCATAGACTGAGTTCAGAAGGGTTCCTTCCTCTGTAATTTATTTGGAATAGTTTCAGAAGGATAAATGTTAACTCTTTTCTAAACGTGTGATAGAATTCACCTGTGAAGCCATTTGATCTTGGACTTTTGTTGGAAGATTTTAAATTACTGATTCAATTTCATTACTGGTAATTGGTCTGTTCATATTTTCTATTTGCACCTAGTTCAGTTTTGGGAGATTGTACCCTTCTAAGAATTTGTTTCTTCTAGATTGTCCATTTGGTTGGCATAACTTATCCTTTTTCGTTTCTGATTTTATTGATTTTGGTCCTCTCCCTTTTTTTCTTGATGAGTCTGGCTGAAGGTTTATGAATTTTGTTTTCTTTTCAGAGAATCAGATTTTAGTTTCATTGATATATATTTTTTATTCTTTAATATTTCTGCTCTGATCTTTATGATTTCTTTCCTTCTACTAACTTTAGGCTTCGTTTATTTCTCTTTCTCTAGTTGCTTTAGGTGTAAGTTTAGGTTGTTTATTTGAGATTTTTCTTATTTCCTGAGGTAAGCTTGTATTGCTATAAACTTCCCTCTTAGAACTTCTTTTTCTGCATCCCATAGGTTTCAGAAATCATATTTTTGTTTTCATTTGTCTCTAGGTATTTTTTGATTTCCTCTTTGCCTTCTTCAGTGATCCATTAGTTGTTTAGTAGCATATTTTTTAGCCTCCACATGTTTGTGTTTTTTGCAGTTATTTTCTTGTAGTTGATTTCTAATCTCATATTGTTGTGGTTAGAAAAAATGCTTGATATGATTTAAATTTTCTTAAATTTACTGAGGCTTGTTTTGTGACCTAGCAGGTAATTTATCCTGGAGAATATTTGAAAAGAAAAGAATGTGTATTCTGTTGCTTTTGAATAGAGTGCTCTATAAATATTGATTAAGTCCATCTATCCTAATGTGTCATTTAAGGCATGTGTTTCCTTCTTGATTTTCTGTCTGGATGATCTGTCCATTGATGTAAGTGGGGTGTTAAAATCCCCTTCTATTATTGTGTTACTGTCAAATTCTCCTTTTATGTCTGTTAATATTTTCTGATATATTGTGGTGCTCCTCTGTTGGATGCATATATATTTACAATTGTTATATCTTCTTCTTCAATTGATTCCTAAATCATTATGTAGTGTCCTTCTTTGTCTCTTGTCACAGTCTTTATTTTAAAGTCTATTTTGTCTGATATAAGTATTGCTAATCCAGTTTTCTTTTGATTTTCATTTGTGTGGAATATCTTTTTCCATCCTCTCATGTTCAGTCTGTATGTGTCCCTAGATCTGAAATTAGTCTCTTGTAGGCAGCAAATATATGGGTCTTTTTTTTTTAACCATTCAGTCAGTCTGTGTCTTTTGGTTGGAGCATTTAGCCTGTTTACATTTAAGGTAATTATCTATATGTATGTTCTTATTGCCAACCTCTCTGGATTTGTTTTTGTAGGTCTTTTCACACTTTCTTCATCTGTTCTCTTCTCTTGTGATTTAATGACCATCTTTAATATTATGTCTGGATTCCTTTTGTGTGTGTGTGTGTGTGTGTGTATCTATTATAGTTTTTGGTTTGCAGTTACCTTGATGTTTTTGTATAGCAGTCTATATATATAGGTAGATAGACATGATTATTTTAAGTTGCTGATCTCTCAATGCATTTTCCCTGCATTTGTCCTCTCCTCCTTTCATGATTACTGTTTTTTTTTAAAGACCCATATCCCTTTTTATTTTATTTTATTTATTTATCTATTTATGGCTGTGTTGGGTCTTCATTTCTGTGTGAGGGCTTTATCCAGCTGTGGCAAGCGGGGGCCACTCTTCATTGTGGTGCGCAGGGCTCTCACTATCGCAGCCTCTCTTGTTGCGAAGCACAGGCTCCAGACGCACAGGCTCAGTAATTGTGGCTCATGGGCCTAGTCGCTCTGCGGCATGTGTGATCCTCCCAGACCAGGGCTCGAACCTGTGTCCCCTGCATTGGCAGGCAGACTCTCAACCTGTGCCACCAGGGAAGCCCCTGTTTACTGTTTTTGATATCATATTTTACATCTAATTGTTTTGTGTATCCCTTAATTGCTTATTGCGACACAGACAATTTTTCTATTTTGTCTTTTATCCTCCCTACTAGCTTTGTGTGTGAGTGATTTCCTACCTTTAATGTATGTTTGCCTTTACTGGTGAACTGGTGAACTTTTTCATCTCATAATTTTCTTGTTTCTAGTTGTGACCTTTTCTTTTTTCCATAGAGAATTTCGTTTAACATTTGTTGTAAAGCTGGTTTGGTGGTGCTGAATTCTTTTAGCTTTTGCTTGTCTGTAAAGCTTTTGATTTCTCCATCAAATCTGAATGAGGGCCTTGCGTAGAGTATTACTGGTTGTTGGTTTTTCCTTTTCATCACTTTAAACATATTGTGCCACTCTGTTCTGTCCTGCAGCATTTCTGCTAAAAAATCAACTGATGCCTTATGGGAGCACCCTTGTTTTCCCTTACTGGTATTCTCTCTTTATCTTTAATTTTTGTCAGTTTCATTATGATGTGTCTTGCTGTGTTCCTCTTTGGGTTAATCCTGTATGGGACTTCCTGTGCTTTCTGGACTTTGATGACTATTTCTTTGTCAAGACTAGAAATTTTTTCAGCTATTATCTCTTCAAGTATTCTCTCAGGCCCCTTCTCTCTCTCTTCTGAGACCCCTATAATGTGAATGTTAGTGCACTTGATGTTGCCCCAGATGTCTCTTAAGCTGTCCCTTTTTCATTCTTTTTTTCTGTTCAGTGGCAGTGATTTCCACTACTCTACCTTCCAGCTCGCTGATCCATTCTTTTAAATCAGTTAGTCTACTATTGTTTCCTTCTAGTGATTTTTTTCATTTCAGTTATTGTATTATTTATCTCTGTTTGGTTGTTCTTTGTATTTTCTAACTCTCTGTTAAAAACTTCTAATTTCTCGTTCTGTGCATCCATTCTTCTCCAAAGTTCTTTAATCATTACAATCACTACTCTGAACTCTTTCTGGGATAGGTTGCCTATCTCCACTTCATGTAGTTCTTCTTCTGGGGTTTTATCTTGTTTCTTTCTCTGGAACATGTTCCTCTGGCATCTTGTTTTGTCTATGTTGTATTTTTATATATGTGGTAGA
The DNA here is from genome assembly GCF_011762595.2 of Tursiops truncatus. Lineage (NCBI taxonomy): Eukaryota > Metazoa > Chordata > Mammalia > Artiodactyla > Delphinidae > Tursiops > Tursiops truncatus. Next base: position 55,653,172 of record NC_047048.1, on the reverse strand, counting down.
TTAGTTATATTTCTCAACCTTGGAGAAGTGGCCCTCTGTAGGAGATGTCCTATGCATCCCAGCAGTACACTGCGCAAGATATATGCTCTGAGGTTTCTCCCTTAGAGGGCTGTGTGAGTTCCTCTGTTGTGGCATGCTGACTATGTGGGTGGTTTGGTAGGTTTGGTAGGCTTGATTGGCCCCTAGTCTTGTTGGTTGCCAGGCCTTGCCTTGTGCCAATCCTCTGGCTACAGTTTAGTGTGGCCTAGGGGGCCCCAGCTAGTGCTGACTCACTGGTGAGGAAGCCATGGTCCCAAAGACTCTGGGGCTATTGCCTACCCACTTGCCAGTGAAGCTAAATCCTGGAGTTAGTGCCAGACTACAGGCAGGCAGAGCTGGTTCCTGAAGTCTTGTTGCAGGGCCGAGGGATCCCAGGTCTTGTTTCAGATCATTGGGAGGTCATGGTTCCTGATACAGTTAGGTATGGCATCCGGGGTGTCAGGAAGTTTGTGTTGGCCTGCTAGTAGGCAAGCTAGACCCAGCTGCCCCAGGGTAGGGTCTGCGATGTATTGTGGGATCATATTTTTCTTGCTTCTGGTGTCTGCACCTGGTTGGTGAGGCTACAGCCTTGTGCAGGCTTCCTGGCAGGAGTGGCTGGTGCCTGTCCACTGGTGAATGGAGCTGGGTCTTGGCCTCTGGTTGGCTGGGCTGTGTCTAGGGGCATGTCCAGACATGGCTGTGGGCTCTTTAGACTTTAGGCAGCCTGTCTTCTGACGGGTGGCACTGTGTCCTTGCCCAGTTAGTTGTTTGACCTGAGGCATCCTAGCACTGGAGGCTACAGGCTATTGCGTGGGGCCAGGTCTTGGTACTGCTGATCCCAGATGTCAGCTTCCAGCAGTGATCTTGCAGCTGAATGTTCCCCAATATGTCTGCCACCAGTTTCTATGTCCCCAGGATGAGCTACAGTCACCATCCACCATCCCCCATCTCTCCAGGAGACTCTTTAAGGCAAGCAGATAGATCTGGCACAGGCTCCTATTAAATTACTGCTTTTGCCCTGGGTCCAGTGCACATGAAATTCTGTGTGTTCCCTTTAAGAGTGAAGTCTCTATTTCTCCCAGTCCTATGGGGATCCTGCAATTAAGTGTTGCTGGCCTTCAAAGCCAAATGCTCATTTTCCCAGTCCTGGAACTCTGGACTGGAGAGGCTGATGTGGGGTTCAGAACTCTCACTCCTTTGGGAGAAACTCTGTAATATAATTATTCTCCAGTTTGTGGGTTGCCTACCAAGAAGGTATTAATTTTGATTACATCGTGAGTCCAACCTTCCTACTCATTTCATTGTGGTTCCTTCTTTATACCTTTAGTTGTAGAAGATTTTTTTTGGTAGGTTCAGTCTTTTTCATCAATGGTTGTTCTGCAGATAGTTGTGAGTTCGGTGTGCTGATGAGAGGAGGTGAGCTCAGAGTCATTCTACTCTGCTCTCTTGCCTGCTCCCCTATTACTCTTATTTTTAGTGCACTGTCACAACTGTGAAGTGAGTTCAGTCAGGAACACAGTCAAGATGGTCTCAACAACACTTTGCTTTCTCAAGATGTGTCCTTGAAAATGGCCTCCTCTCCTCTCTTTCTTCCCCAAGTATTTCACATTTGATCATATCCCCCTGTTTGTTAGAATAAAACACAAACCCCTCATCACGGTTTCTTTACTTGCCGTTTCCTCAGACCAATCTATTCCTCTGATCTTCTGGGCTAATTCTTACTCTCTAACAGGTCTCTGCTTAACCCTCATTTTCTCAGAAAGAACTTCCACTACCACCACTCCCCTGAGTCTAAATTAAGTCTCCTTTTTTTTCCCATAATGCCTTGTTCTCTAAAACTATAGCAGTTACTTCCATTTTTATATGTGTATTTTAAGTGTATGTATGTATAAAAATATGTATGTTATTTGTTTAATGTCTGCAGAGGTCACTCATCTGGAAACTCTGCAGGCAGAGCCATGCCTGTGTGTTTCAACCCCACATTGTGCCCACACTTATCACTGTGCCTGGGGCATAGTAGATGCTCAGTAAATAGTGAACTAGGTAGCTTGACCTCACCTTCTTGACTGTTACTTTCTCTAAGCTTAAACTTTTATTCTAGAATATGATAGAATCCCTGGCAATAAAGACATATAACTTAAGGAGTCTGGCTTCTTGTTAAAAACCTATGTGTGATTTTTCAGGCCCAGCCATAAACAATGACAAAGGCTTTCCCTGGTGTGCCTTACAGGGAAAGCTGCCCTCCTCATACCAGCCTGACTAGAAGTCTCTGAGGGGAGTTGAGTCAAGTTCTCACATCCCCTGGCCAGCCACTCTTTTTCATATATTTGCATTCTTAGTTCAGGCACCTTCATTCCTAGGTCTCTTTATCTGAAGCCTTGGCCAGAGGTCTTCTTCAGGCACCTCTGCTGGGCCTCCATATGGAGGAGGAGGGGAACCTCAAAGAGACTTTACCCACTCTCAGTCCCAGGTACTTTTCCACTCCTAACCGTTCCCTTTTACCCTCCCTCCCCATACAAGGGTCCATAAAACTTCCAGAGCCTTTTATTCAGGATCAGTGGTGAGATGACCCCTAACATTTGTGTTGATTCACCAGCACACCATTCCAGGAAGAAAAGTGAATCAAGGGGAGTCAGTGCTTTCTCCAGTTTAAGCCTCTTCTTACTACTATCACATTCACTTTTTCATTCTCAGCTTGTTGTTTTAACAGGCTAGTCTGAGACCTGACAGCTCAGCTTGCTCTCTCCCAGTTCAGCCGAAATCCTGACATAACAGAGTGCTGTCCTTTTCATGGCCCTGAAAAAGTCTGAGTGGTGAATCAGCCCAGATTTTATCACTCTCTCCCACCACGCTTCCTGCACACTGGCCTGCTTTCAATACCTTGAGCATATCAGGCACACTCTGCCCTAGTGCCTTTGCCCAAAGTGCACTTCCTGGCATCCTCACCCTGTATACTTAACCCCTTGTCATCTTCCAGGTCTCAGCTCATGTCACACTGCAGGAAAGCCTTCCTTACTCCAGGTAGCTCATGCCAGTCTTTCATCATATGCTTTCATAGCACTCTGATTCTTTCCTTCAAAGCTCCTACCTTGGCTCATAATTACAGATTTATCTGTGAAGTTTCACTTCATTTCTATCTCTCTGGAAGCTGGGAAAGAGATTATAAACACTTTTAGATCCCCAGTGCCTGGTACAGTCCCTGTTTCCTGGTTGATATTAGTACCCAAGTAAGTATTTGTTGAATGAATGAATGGTCAATATTAGTCTACCCAATTTTAAAGCACAACTTCAGGCAGTTAAGCTTAATCATGGAATGCTAAGAACAAAACCATATGACACTAGAACAAAAAGTATGCCACAGGAAATGAAGGGGATCCATTGGAAGTCAAGATTGCTCTGGACAGGGCTTCCTGTCCAGGAAGATCCCACATGCCGTGGAGTGGCTGGGCCCGTGAGCCATGGCCGCTGAGCCTGCGTGTCCAGAGCCTGTGTTCCACAACGGGAGAGGCCACAACAGTGAGAGGTCCACCTACCGGAAAAAAAAAAAGATTGCTCTGGACAGCACAAGACCCAGAGTTAGGGGTAGAAGGTACAGTCAGTTATTCAAGTGTCAGCAGTAACCAGTGATGGCACAAGATGGAGCCATAGCACTTCTGCACAGCAAGACCAGAAAGACCAGGTGATTTGTAGAAAGAGCATGGCTCAGAGGCAGTTCCATCTTCTCCATCTGTTCCTAGTGACATTGGATACCTCAAGTCACCTTCCATGTCACAACTTTCCAACTGGATTTCTCAAAAGACCATTCTGAAGATCAAGCAAAATTTGCATTTAAGGTATTCCTAAAACCATCATCACTCAGTCAAAGAAACTGAGAATGAGTTCAGATTGACCTTCAGACCTGTGGATCCACAAGAAAAACATAACATGACTGTTTGAATCACACCAATCAGCCAAAGGAAGAGGTGAAAATTCACTTATACCCAGTGGTTCTTGTTATGACTTAACCCAAGATAGCTTCTTTGAGTTTTCAACCAAATTGACTGGTTGTTTGGAGTCCACATCAGACCAACCAACCCCAGATGCCTATAAATAATACCCAGAGCTCAATTATTGTCTTTACCCTACCTGGTGCCTGTGGTTTGTCAAGTTTCTCCTTGCCAATGAGCCCTTTCAATTGGCCACCACTTGCCAACACCTCAGCTATGATGTTCAGTTTGATCATCCTTTGCCTAAAGAGGCAGGTGGGAGCCTCGTGCTTACTCTGGCCCTGAGGCAACTGGTAATCAATGTGTTTGGATTGATTAGGATCAGATCAAAGTAAGAGAGTGCATGTGCCTTTGGGTTAGATTTTTTTGTTTTTAAAAAGGTATCTGGGAAAGTGACCAAGAACTCTATTAAATTTTTTTTTTCCTAAAGGGGCACCTCAAATCTAGTTCTCACAGCAAAGGAAAATGACACTGAAGGTAGCATTTTTTCCCACCAATTTTATCCTCTGATGAGCAAGGTATAAAAAAGCCACCTTCTCTTCCATTTCTATGACTGTGGTATTTGCACATGGAAGAATTTGCCCCCCACTTTCTCTGTCCTTCTGGATGGAATGAAGACAATCTTCACTTTTCTCTCATGCCCTTGAATCACTTCGCTGATGCAATGTAGATGTGTTGGTTTTACCAAAAAAGGAGGTGGGGGGTTGTGAGGTGAGGGTGTCAAAGACTTGATCAAAGGAAATGCAACCAGAAATGCTGAGACTGAAGAGGAAGCAAGGGCTGGTGGGATCCTCTTGCTGAAAGCTCTCGGAGCCAAAGTGATGGCTGGCTTCAGGGTGCTGATGTCAAATATCAAGAAAAGAACACAGTGTGGGACAAATCAAATGCCCAGAGCAGGGTCAGAAGTATGGACATCTGGCCTGAAGAGGAAAGCTTGCAAGCAGCAGGCAAGACCAAGACAATCTTGGGTTTGGCTCCAGGGGAAGAAAGGAAAAGCCCCAAAGAGGGGGCTCAAGACTGGGAAGGATTTCAGGGGCCAGACAAGGGGGAGAATCCTGGGGCCTAAGTAATGTCACAGCAGTTCTGTCAACAACTGGCATGCAGTGTGGGTTTAAAGCAAGCATTTATTCAACTTCAATCTGTATGTTGAGTGACTGCTCTCAGGCTGCAGGGCAAAGTGTCCAGCTATGTCCCAGAGGGAAAAGGGGGCTGCTCCAAGGCTAGGGCTTCTGAGGAGGCCCTAGGGGCCCCTTGAGGGTCAGTTAAGTGGGATCCATAGATAGCCTCACTTCTTAAACCCCTCCTCATTCCAGAGTTCTCCCTGTTTCTCTGGTGTGGGCCAGGTGGTCTCTCTCTCCTCTACCCCAACCCCTATAACTCTCTCATCTCCAACCACAGGATATCATGGGCATTTTATAAATTTTAATAACATGCATCTTCTTGGGTTTGGGATGTCACAAAGGAAGAGAACTACCCTGAAGCCGCTGAACCTAGCTCATGAACAAATGAATGGCGATACAATTATTCAGCTCAGTCCAATTTTGTGCCCACCAGGTATGACAACTCCCATAGTTCTTCAGTCCTCTTTATCCTGTTTTAAATGAAAAGATCCTGGTTATAATCCTACTAGGAAAAAAATTATCTCCCTGAATTAAACTTTAAATGGCTTTACTTTTTTTCCAGAAAAGTAAAGTAAAAAAAACCAAAAACAAAAAAACACTGATTTTTGCCTTATTTGTTTTCTGAGTATAGCTAGCTTGTTCTTTTGATATTTTATATCCTGTCTGTCTTTCTGGTTTGTGCCCCCTAGCTCAGTGCTTCTCCAACCTTGAAGTGCACATGAATCATCTCAAGATCATGTTAGAAAGCAGATTCTGACTCAGTAAGTCTAGGGTGGAACCTGAGACTCTTACATTTCTAAGAAGTGCCCCAGTGAGGTCAGTGTTGCTGATCAGAGACTGAGTAGAGAGGCTGTGATTCACACTTAGGCATAGGAAGGTAAAAGTAGGTATCACACTATAACCAGATGGTCTACTTCTTTCACACCCTGTTAGTGCTTGAAGCTCTGTATTTAGCCAGCTCTAAATGAAGTAGTCAACTAATGCACACTGTTTTTTTAAAAAAAATAATATTAGGTTCTTTTAATACTGTTTAATAATACTAGGTAAATAAAAAAGTGGCAGGTTTATCAAATGCCTCATCCTCTCCAGTTGTCCACTCTCTGCCCTTTCTTAGAATTTTTATCCCTGTACCTAGCCCTACAAATATCTACTTTGGGACCACATGCCTTCTACATCTAAGCAGTGGTTACTTGTAGAATTTCTTTCACTACCCACTGTCAATAGGCCAAAATCAAGTTTTAACTCTTATGGACTGTGTGATCCTGAGTACGATGATTAGTTCTCTGAACATCTGTTTGCTCATGGACCAAGGAGGAAAATTAAACCTACACTGCACAATGGCTGTGAGATGCTGGCCCATGGAAGGTTGCACCATAAATATCAGTTATTAATGTTAATAACATATATATATATATATATATATATTTCAAAAATAATTATTTAAATGTTGTTACTGTGATTTTCTTTTTTTTTATTATTTAGCACTGGGTAAAAATCAGAGATTCATTATAATTTTAAAGACTTTATCATTGTTTTTTTTTAATTTTTTTATACAGCAGCTTATTAGTCATCAATTTTATACACATAAGTGTATACATGTCAATCCCAATCGCCCAATTCATCACACCACCACCCCCACCCCTCCTTGGCTTTCCCCCCTTGGTGTCCATACATTTGTTCTCTACATCTGTGTCTCAATTTCTGCCCTGCAAACCAGTTCATCTGTAACATTTTTCTAGGTTCCACATATATGTGTTAATATACGATATTTCTTTTTATCTTTCTGACTTACTTCACTCTATATGACAGTCTCTAGATCCATCCATGTCTCAACAAATGACCCATTTCGTTCCTTTTTATGGCTGAGTAATATTCCATTGTATATATGTACCACTCTTCTTTACCCATTCATCTGTCGATGGGCATTTAGGTTGCTTCCATGACCTGGCTATTGTAAATAGTGCTGCAATGAACATTGGGGTGCATGTGTCTTTTTTTTTTTTTTTTTTTTTTTTTTTTTTTTTGCTGTACGCGGGCCTCTCACTGTTGTGGCCTCTCCCGTTGCGGAGCACAGCCTCCGAATATGCAGGCCCAGCGGCCATGGCTCACGGGCCCAGCCACTCTACAGCATGTGGGAACTTCCCAGACTGGGACACGAACCCGTGTCCCCTGCATCAGCAGGCGGACTCTCAACCACTGCACCAACAGGGAAGCCCTGCATGTGTCTTTTGAATTGTGCTTTTCTCTGGGTATATGCCCGGTAGTGGGATTAGTAGATAATATTGTAATTCTATTTTTAGTTTTTAAGGAACCTCCATACTGTTCTCCATAGTGGCTGTATCAGTTTACATTCCCACCAATAGTGCAAGAGGGTTCCCTTTTCTCCACACCCTCTCCAGCATTTGTTGTTTGTAGATTTTCTGATGAAGACCATTCTAATGGGTGTGAGGTGATAACTCATTGTAGTTTTGATTTTCATTTCTCTAATGATTAGTTATGTTGAGCATCTTATCATGTGTTTGTTGGCAATCTGTATATCTTCCTTGGAGAAATGTCTATTTAGGTCTTCTGGCCATCTTTGGATAGGGTTGTTTTTTGGATATTGAGCTGCATGAGCTGCTTATATATTTTAGAGATTAATCCTTTGTCAGTTGCTTCATTTGCAAATATTTTCTCCCATTCTGAGAGTTGTCTTATCATCTTGTTTGTGGTTTCCTTTGCTGTACAAAAGGTTTTAACTTTCCTTAGGTCCCATTTATTTATTTTTGTTTTTATTTCCATTTCCCTAGGAGGTAGGTCAAAAAGGATCTTGCTGTGATTTCTGTCAGAGTGTTCTGCCTATGTTTTCCTCTAAGAGTTTTATAGTGTCTGGCCTTACATTAAGGTCTCTAATCCATTTTGAGTTTATCTTTGTGTATGGTGTTAGAGAGTGCTCTAGTTTCATTCTTTTACATGTAGCTGTCCAGTTTTCCCAGCACCACTTATTGAAGAGACTGTCTTTTCTCCATTGTATATCCTTGCCTCCTTTGTCATAGATTAGTTGACCATGGGTGCATGGGTTTACCTCTGGGCTTTCTATCTTGTTCCATTGATCTATGTTTCTGTTTTTGTGCCAGTACCATATTGTCTTGATTACTGTAGGTCTGTAGTATAGTCTGAAGTCAGGGAGTCTGATTCCTCCAACTCCGTTTTTTTTCCTCAAGAATGCTTTGGCTATTTGGGGTCTTTTTTGTCTCCATACAAATTTTATGATTTTTTGTTCTAGTTCCAAAAAAAATGCCCTTGGTAATTTGATAGGGATTGCATTGAATCTGTAGATTGCTTTGGGTAGTATAGTCATTTTCACAATATTGATTCTTCCAAGCCAAGAACATGGTATATCTCTCCATCTGTTGATATCATCTTTAATTTCTTTCATCACTGTCTTATAGTTTTCTGCATAAAGGACTTTTGTCTCCTTAGTAGGTTTATTCCTAGGTATTTTATTCTTTTTGTTGCAGTGGTAAATTGGAGTGTTTCCTTAATTTCTCTTTCAGATTTTTCATCATTAGTGTGTAGAAAGGCAAGATATTTCTGTGTGTTAATTTTGTACCCTGCATCTTTACCAAAGTCATTGATTAGCTCTAGTAGTTTTCTGGTGGCATCTTTAGGATTGTCTATGTATAGTATCATGTCATCTGCAAACAGTAACAGTTTTACTTCTTCTTTTCCAATTTGTATTCCTTTTATTTCTTTTTCTTCTCTGATTGCCGGGGCTAGGACTTCCAAGACTGTGTTGAATAATAGCAGTGAGGGTGGACATTTTTGTCTTGTTCCTTATCTTAGAGGAAATGTTTGTTTTTCACCATTGAGAATGATGTTTTTTTAATTTTTATTTATTTATTTACATCTTTAGTGGAGTATAATTGCTTTACAATGGTGTGCTAGTTTCTGCTTTATAACAAAGTGAATCAGTTATACATATACATATGTTCCCATATTTCCTCCATCTTGCATCTCCCTCCCTCCCACCCTCCCTATCCCACCCATCCTGGTGGTCACAAAGCACCGAGCTGATCTCCCTGTGCTATGCAGCTCCTTCCCACTAGCTATCTATTTTACATTTGGTAGTGTATATATGTCCATGCCACTCTCTCATTTTGTCACAGTTTACCCTTCCCCCTCCCCATATCCTCAAGTCCATTCCCTAGTACGTCTGCATTTTTATTCCCGTCTTACCCCTAGGTTCTTCATGACATTTTTTTCTTATATTCCATATATATGTGTTAGCATATGGTATTTGTCTTCCTATTTCTGACTTACTTCACTCTGTATGACAGACTCTAGGTCCATTCACCTCACTACAAATAACTCAATTTCGTTTCTTTTTATGCCTGAGTAATATTCTATTGTGTATATGTGCCACATATTCTTTATCCATTCATCTGATGATGGACACTTATGTTGTTTCCATCTCCTGGCTATTGTAAGTAGAGATGCAATGAACATTTTGGTACATGACTCTTTTTGAATTATGGCTTTCTCAGTGTATATGCCCAGTAGTGGGATTGCTGGGTCATATGGCAGTTCTATTTGTTGTTTTTTAAGGGACCTCCATACTGTTCTCCATAGTAGCTATACCAATTCACATTCCCACCAGCAGTGCAAGAGTGTTCCCTTTTCTCCACACCCTCTCCAGCATTTATTGTTTCTAGATTTTTTGATGATGGCCATTCTGACCGGTGTGAGATGACATCTCATTGTAGTTTTGATTTGCATTTCTCTAATGATTAATGATGTTGAGCATTCTTTCATGTGTTTGTTGGCAGTCTGTATATCTTCTTTGAAGAAATGTCTATTTAGGTCTTCTGCCCATTTTTGGATTGGGTTGTTTGGTTTTTTTTATTGAACTGCATGAGCTGCTTTTAAATTTTGGAGATTAACCCTTTGTCAGTTGCTTCATTTGCAAATATTTTCTCCCATTCTGAGAGTTGTCTTTTGGTCTTGTTTGTGGTTTCCTTTGCTGTGCAAAAGCTTTGAAGTTTCAATAGGTCCCATTTGTTTACTTTTGTGTTTATTTCCATTTCTCTAGGAGGTTGGTCAAAAAGGATCTTCCTGTGATTTATGTCATAGAGTGTTCTGCCTATGTTTTCCTCTAAGAGTTTGATAGTTTCTGGCCTTATATTTAGGTCTTTAATCCATTTTGAGTTTATTTTTATGTATGGTGTTAAGGAGTGTTCTAATCTCATACTTTTACATGTACCTGTCCAGTTTTCCCAGCACCATTTATTGAAGAGGCTGTCCTTTCTCCACTGTACATTCCTGCCTCCATTATCAAAGATAAGGTGAGCAAATGTGCGTGGGTTTATCTCTGGGCTTTCTATCCTGTTCCGTTGATCTATATTTCTGTTTCTGTATCAGTACCATACTGTCTTGATTACAGTAGCCTTGTAGTATAGTCTGAAGTCAGGGAGCCTGATTCCTCCAGCTCCATTCTTCGTTCTCAAGATTGCTTTGGCTATTGGGGATCTTTTGTGTTTCCATACAAATTGTGAAATTTTTTGTTCTAGTTCTGTGAAAAATGCCAGTGGTAATTTGATAGGGATTGCATTGAATCTGTAGATTGCTTTGAGTAGTAGACTCATTTTCACAATGTTGATTCTTCCAATCCAAGAACATGGTATATCTCTCCATCTATTTGTATTGTCTTTAATTTCTTTCATCAGTGTGTTTTAATTTTCTACATACAGATCTTTTGTCTCCTTAGGTAGGTTTATTCATAGATATTTTATTCTTTTGTTGCAATGGTAAATGGGAGTGTTTTCTTGATTTCACTTTCAGATTTTTCATCATTAGTGTATAGGTATGCCAGAGATTTCTGTGCATTAACTTTGTATGTTGCTACTTTACCAAATTCATTGATTAGCTCTAGAAGTTTTCTGGTAGTATCTTTAGGATTTTCTATGTATAGTATCATGTCATCTGCAAACAGTGACACCTTTACTTCTTTTCCGATTTGGATTCCTTTTATTTCCTTTTCTTCTCTGATTGTTGTGGCTAAAACTTCCAAAACTATGTTGAATAAGAGTGGTGAGAGTGGGCAACCTTGTCTTGTTCCTGATCTTACTGGAAATGCTTTCAGTTTTTCACCATTGAGGATGATGGGTTTGTCATATATGGCCTTTATTATGTTGAGGAAAGTTCCCTCTATGCCTACTTTCTGCAGGGTTTTTATCATAAATCGGTGTTGAATTTTGTCAAAAGCTTTTTCTGCATGTATTGAGATGATCATATGGTTTTTCTCCTTCAATTTGTTAATATGGTTTATCACATTGATTGATTTACATATATTGAAGAATCCTTGCATTCCTGGAATAAACCCCACTTGATCATGGTGTATGATCCTTTTAATGTGCTGTTGGATTCTGTTTGCTAGTATTTTGTTGAGGATTTTTGCATCTATGTTTATCAGTGATTTTGGCCTGTAGTTTTCCTTTCCTTGATGTTTGCTGTGGGTTTGTCATATATGGCCTTTTTTATGTTGAGGTAGGTTCCCTCTAGGTCCATATTCCGTAGAGTTTTTATCATAACTGGGTGTTGAATTTTGTCAAAAGGTTTTTCTGAATCTTTTGAGTTGATCATATGGTGTTTCTTGTTCAATTTGTTAATATGGTGTATCACATTGATTGATTTGCATATACTGAAAAATCCTTGCATCCCTGGGATAAATCCAACTTGATCAGGTGTATGATTCTTTTAATGTGTTGTTGGATTCTGTTTGCTAGTATTTTCTTGAGGATTTTTGCATCTATATTCATCAGTGATATTGGTCTGTAATTTTCTCTTTTTGTATTATCTTTGTCTGGTTTTGGTATCAGGGTGATGGTGGCCTCATAGATTGGGTTTGGAAGTGTTCCTTCCTCTGCAATTTTTTGGAAGAGTTTGAGAATGATGGGTGTTACCTCTTCTCTAAATGTTTGATGGAATTCACCTGTGAAGCCATTTGGTCCTGGACTTTTGTTTGCTGGAAGATGTTAAATCACCAGTTCAATTTCATTACCTGTGATTGGTCTGTTCTTATTTTCTATTTCTTCAGTCTTGGAAGGTTATACCTTTCTAAGAGTTTGTCCATTTCTTCCAGGTTGTCCATTTTATTGGCATAGCATTGCTAGTAGTAGTCTCTTAGGATGCTTTGTATTTCTGCAGTGTCTGTTGTAACTTCTCCTTTCTCATTTATAATTGTGTTGATTTGAGTCCTCTCCCTATTTTTCTTGATGAGTCTGGTTAATGGTCAATCAATTTTGTTGGTCTTCTCAAAGAACCAGCTTTTAGTTTTATTGATCTTTGCTATTGTTTTCCTCATTTCTATTTCATTTATTTCTGCTCTGATCTTTATGATTTCTTTCCTTCTGCTCACTTCCGGTTTTGTTTGTTCTTCTTTCTCTAATTCCTTTAGGTGTAAGTTTAGATTATTTATTTGAGATTTTTCTTGTTTCTTGAGGTAGGTTTTTATAGCTATAGACTCTCCTCTTAGAATTGCTTTTGCTGCATCCCATAAGTTTTGGATTGTTGTGTTTTCATTGTCATTTGTTTCTAGGTATTTTTTGATTTCCTCTTTGATTTCTTCAGTGATTTCTTGGTTTTTTAGTAACGTATTGTTTAGCCTCCATGAGTCTGTGTTTTTTATGGGTTTTTTCCCCTATAATTCATTTCTAATATCATAGCGTTGTGGTCAGAAAAGATTCTTGATATGCTTTCAATTTTCTTAAATTTACAGAGGCTTGATTTGTGACCCAAGATGTGATCTATCCTGGAGAATGTTCCGTGCTCACTTGAGAAGACAGTGTAATCTGCCGTTTTCGGATGGAATGTCCTACAAATATCATTTAAATCTATCTGGTCTATTGTGTCATTTAAAGCTTCTGTTTTTTATTTATTTTCATTTTGGATGATCTGTCCATTGGTGTAAGTGAGGTGTTAAAGTCCCCCAGTATTATTGTATTACTGTTGATTTCCTCTTTTACAGCTGTTAGCATTTGCCTTATGTATTGTGGTGCTCCTATGGACTTTATATATATATGCATATATATTTATGATTGTTATATCTTCTTCTCGGATTGATCCCTTGATCTTTATGTAGTGTGCTTCCTTGTCTCTTGTAACATTCTTTATTTTAAAGTCTGTTTTATCTGATATTAGTATTGCTACTCCAGCTTTCTTTTGATTTCCATTGGCATGGAATATCTTTTTCCATCCCCTCTCTTTCAGTCTGTGTCTGAAGTGGGTATCTTGTACACAGCATATAGATGGGTCTTGTTTTTGTACCCATTCAGCAAGCCTGTGTCTTTTGCTTGGAGCATTTAATCCATTCACATTTAAGGTAATTGGATGTTCCTATGACCATTTTCTTTATTGTTTTAGGTTTGTTTTTGTACATCTTTTGTTTCTCACTTAGAGAAGTTCATTTAGCATTTATTGTAGAGCTGGTTTGGTGGTGCTGAATTCTCTTAGCTGTTGCTTGTCTGTAAAGCTTTTGATTTCTCCATCAAATCTGAATGTGATCCTTGCTGGGTAGAGTAATCTTGGTTGTACATTCTTCCCTTTCATCACTTTAAGTATATCTTGCCACTCCCTCCTGGCCTGTAGAGTTTCTGCTGAGAAATCAGCTGTTAACCTTATGGGAGTTCCCTTGTATGTTATTTGACATTTTTCCCTTGCTGCTTTCAGTAATTTTTCTTTGTCTTTAATTTTGGCCAATTGGATTTCTATGTGTCTCAGCATGTTTCTCCTTGGGTTTATCTTGTATGTGACTCGTTGCACTTCCTGGACTTGGGTGACTATTTCCTTTCCCATGTTAGGGGAATTTTTGACTATAATCTCTTAAAATATTTTCTCGGGTCCTCTCTCTCTCTCTTCTCCTTCTGGGATCCCTATAATGTGAATCTTCTTCCATTTAATGTTGCCCCAGAGGTCTCTTAGGCTGTCTTCATTTTCTTTTCATTCTTTTTTCTTTATTCTGTTCCACAGCAGTGAATTCCACCATTCTGTCTTCCAGGTCATTTATCTGTTCTTCTGCCTCAGTTATTCTGCTGTTGATTCCTTCTAGTGTATTTTTCATTTCAGTTATTGTATTGTTCATCTCTGTTTGTTTGTTCTTTAATTCTTCTAAAGAAGAAGGCATCCTGAGAGTCTGGACCCACCAGTCTTTCCTTCCTTCCTGTCTACAGACCACATGTGAACCAGAGAGTCCTCCTCATTCTCCCTTGTCAGATGTTCTGAGTTTCAAACATCAGAACAAATATCCTTTTACTGAGAGTATTTAGTAAATCTGATTTCCTTTAAATTAAAATGAAATCTTCCCAGTTTTTAAAGTCCACTGATAAGTTTCCAGAATTTTTTTGCTAGAGGAGCAAATGTGTCTGCCTTCCTGAAAACCAATTGTTATAATTCCTATATCTTCTCACAACATTGCACATTTCCAAAGACTGAGGCAGGAGAAAAGGCAGGATCCCCCTGGAAAGGTAAACTCCCCGTAAGGAAATGCATGTGGGGTAGCTGTTGTCAAATGCACCAGAGATGACATTGCCCCAGAGGTGACGCATGAGCCTTAGAACAGCTGCACATGCCCATCATATTCATTGCCTTTGTTTTAAACATATGCACTCTTTATCTTGCAAAAAACCATTTGTAAAAGTATTAAAGAGGATACATTTCTAACCAACAGTGGTCTTGACTCAGAAGCCAATTAGAAAAAGTGTTTAAAAGAGAATAACTTTCTAAGCAGCAGTCTTAACTCTGAGGGTTTATTCTTTTTTGTCAGCACTGTTATTTTTGTGACCTATAGAGATCATCTGCCCAATTCCCTTCCTCCCTAGCATTCAGGTGCTAATTATTCCATTATTCCCTGCAATCTCCCCTAGTACATCCCAGGTCTGAGGCTACTGTGTAAACACCTCCATCTCTTTGATTGGCTGGTCCAGTGCCTCATATCCCAATGAATGACCTGTAACCTTTTCCCTCACTGCTGCCTCCTTTACTTTCTTAATTCTTTAAAATAGCCAGAATCCTTTCCCTTAAGCACTTTATATTATTGTAAGTAGGACTCCTAGCCAACAGCTCCATCACTCACACCCACACTCCCTCCACCCTAACACTCTGGCTGCTCTCTTTTTCTAGATTACTTCCTCACTCGCCCACTTAATCCTCTTCTCCTAGTTAATTCATTCCTTTTTTTCAAATGTCAGTTCAATCACTTCCTCAATAAAGCTTTCTCTGAGTTCTTTAAGTCAAACTTTACTGTTAAATGATCTCATAGCCCTTACACCTCCCTATTGATTACTTGATTAATGTCTTACCCACCACTGAACTTAACTCTGCACAGGCACATGTGGGGATTTTTTCCAAGTTTGCTCCCAGTAGGATACCCAGCAACTAGTACTTTTCCCGACACATAGAGGGTGTGAATTTAACCATGAAAAAAAATTCTACTTATCAAAAATTATTATTATGTTTCTTCCACTACTGGGTGTATTGCAATAAAAATTTAGACACTAACCATTCCAGAGTTTTTACTGGAGTTTTTCTATGTAAGCTTGATTGATTAACTGGATATATGTCATCAATATTAATCTCCAGCAACTTTCCCCTTCCAGGAGGTCCAGCTGACCCTCTATTCACAAATTTGATTTTTCTGATGACCAGCCCCATCCTGATGCCATCTAAGGACCCATCCTGAGTCACCTGATTAGTATAACAAAGGCATGCCTATCACTCAGGAAATCCTAATGGTTTCTAAACCTCTGTGTCAGGAACCAGAGATAAAGACTATATATATATATATGCCATATAATAATATACAATTATCATAAAGAATTTACAATGAAACAATGTTGTTTTTTTCCATTAAAATTGGGAGAATTTATAACACTTCACTGATCATGGGAGCAGGGGAAGAGGTCTTCTCTCACACTGCTGGTGGGAGATAAGTTGGTTAAAACCTTTATTATGAAAGCAACATGACAATATACACCAAGCGTCTTAAAATGCTTATACCTTTCCCCCTAGTGACCCCATAATTTGGAATCTATGCTAAAGAAACATTCAGAACTATATAGAAGGTTTGTCTGCAAGGATGTTTGTCACAGTGTTTTTATTATATCAAAAAGTTGAAAATATTAAAGTCCAGTTTTAGAGGTTAGGGTGAATAAATTCACACTATGATAAAATGCATCTATTAAAAGTATTTTGCAGAATGGTTAATTAAAGAGGAACATGTTTATACATACTATTAAGTGAAAAGGAGACATTTTTTTTTTTTGGTGGCACAGCTTGCTGGATCTTAGCTCTCCCTGACCAGGGATCAAACCTGGGCCCTGAACAGTGGAAGCTTGGAGTCCTAACCACTGGACTGCCAGGGAATTCTCTTAAAATTTATAAATACTATGGGAGATAAAATTGTGGGTGACTACTATTTTAATTTTTTCTGTGGTTTGTATAATTATTTTTATAATCAGAAAAATGTCATTGAAAAGAAACCTCTCTTTAAGGTATTCAGGACTGATTAGCAGAGGCAAACTATTATATATGGGATGATAAACAACAAGGTCATACTGTGTAATGCAGGGAACTATACTCAATATTCTGTGACAAGCCATAATGGAAAAGAATTTGAAAAAGAATATATATATATATTCATTTTATATACATATAAAAAGAATGTCTTTTTGTTATACATATATATGTGTGTATAGTTTAGTCACTTTGCTGTACAGGAGAAGTTAACACAACACTGTAAATCAACTACACTTCAATAAAAATTTAAGAAGTAAAAGATATCTCTTTGTATACAAAAATAAAGTCAAAATGGCTTAAAGACTTAAATATAAGACATAGGACATAAAACTCCTAGAAGAGAATATGGGATACACATTCTATGACATAAATTGTACCAAAGTTTTCTTAGATCGGTCTCTCAAGGCAATAGAAATAAAAGCAAAAATAAACAAATAGGACCTAATCAAACTTATAAGTTTTGCACAGCAAAGGAAACCATAAACAAAATGAAAAGACAGCCTACAGATTGGGAGAAATATTTGCAAACATTGTGACAAACTAGGGCT
The DNA here is from genome assembly GCF_011762595.2 of Tursiops truncatus. Taxonomy (NCBI): domain Eukaryota; kingdom Metazoa; phylum Chordata; class Mammalia; order Artiodactyla; family Delphinidae; genus Tursiops; species Tursiops truncatus. The sequence continues at coordinate 55,635,949 of NC_047048.1, read as the reverse complement.
TAATTTCCAAAAGATAAAAACAGCTCATACAAGTCAATAACAAAAAAACTAACAACCCCCCACTAAACAAAAAAAAATGGAAAGAAGACTTAAGTACACATTTCTCCAAAGTTGACATACAGATGGCTAATAAGCACATGAAAAGATGCTCAGCATCGCTAATTATTAGAGTAATGCAAATCAAAACTATAATGAGGGTTTCCCTGGTGGTGCAGTGGTTGAGAGTCCACCTGCCGATGCAGGGGACACGGGTTCGTGCCCCGGTCCAGGAAGATCCCACATGCCATGGAGCGGCTAGGCCTGTGAGCCATGGCCACTAAGCCTGCACTTCCAGAGCCTGTGCTCTGCAACAGGAGAGGCCACAACAGTGAGAGGCCCGCGTACCACCAAAAAAAAAAAAAAAAAAAAAACAAACTACAATGAGGTACCACCTCACACCAGTCTGAATAGCTATCATTTATAAGTCTACAAATAACAAATGCTGGACAGAGTGTGCAGAAATTAGGACCCTCCTACACTGTTGGTGGGAATGTAAATTGGTGCAGCCACTATGGAGATCAGTATGGAGGTTCCTTAAAAAACTAAAAATAGAGCTACCACGTGATCTAGCATTCCCACTCCTGGGCATATATTGGGAAAAAATATAATTCAAAAAGATACCTGCACCCCAATGTTCACAGCAGCACTATTTACAATAGCAGGACATGAAAGCCACCTAAATATCCATTGACAGATGAATAGATAAAAAAGATGTGGAATACTACTCAGCCATAAAAAAGAATGAAATGATGCTATTTGCAGCAATATGGATGGAACTAGAGATTATCATACGAAGGGAAGTAAGTCAGGAAGAGAAAGGCAAATTCCATATGATATCACTTATATGTGGAATCTAAAATATGACACAAATGAACATTTACAAAATAGAAAAAGATTCACAGACATAGAAAATGAACTTATGGTTACCAAAGGGGGAAAAGTGTGGGGAGGGATAAATTAGGAGTTTGGGATTAGCAGATACAAACTACAGGGTCCTACTCTATAGCACAGGGGACTATATTCAATATCCTGTAGTAAATCATAATGGAAAGAATGTGAAAAAGAATTGTATATATATTATAATTGAATCATTTTACTGTATACCAGAAAGTAACACAACATTTTAAATCAACTATACTTCAATTTTTAAAATTGTATAGTAAAAAAAAAAGCTCTCGGGACCTAATGGGATACAATACACAAACTATAATCAGAAATTATTCTTTCTCATTCATTAAGGTACAACTGGCAAGACATTTACTTGGTACTATCTCATTTGACATTAACTTAAGAGTGCAATTTATGGCTGAGAACAATAAAGTTTTCAGTCTTTCCAAATTTCACATAAGTTCGCATGAGCTGTCTTTTTCCATAATTCATTCAGATTAAGGAATTTTTCCTGCTATTATCTCTGGCAGGCTTAGAGGAATATGTGCCAGCTGATGCATGACAGAACATATCTTCTGCACCCTGGTCCCAGTCAACACTCTCTGCTCTGGCAGGCGGTTGAGGGGTGGTTTGATGATAAGCCCCATTACTCACCACCTGCATTTTGTCCCTGGTGAGACTTAGAGTGTATCTAGGAATCACATTCAGCATACTACTATCTACCTGCTTTAAAATGCAATCTCCTGTAGTGGGTAAACTTGAACTTAATTCTAAGACATAAACCTTCTCCCAAACTTACAGAAGCAGAGTCTTTCTCTGCATTTTAATATTATCTCCAGTGTTTTCCCAAGCATAAAAAAATAATGTGGCCTGCCATTCCAGTTCTACAAAGATCAAACCATTAGCCATAAAGGTCATCCACTGAGAGTACACTTTGAGGGGAATTCAAGAAGGAGAAAAACAGGAAGCATTCTGTGCTTTGGATATTGGTCCTAGGTAGTTAAGATGCATATCTAAGAAAAATTTCAATGAACCCAGATTATTACATTTTCCCATAGGTAGAAAAGCACTAAAATCATTAACTTAAACAAGGTTTCCCACTCTCACCACTATTATTCAACACAGTTTTGGAAGTCTTAGCCACAACAATCAGTGAAGAAAGAGAAATAAAAGGAATCCACATCAGAAAAGAAAGAGCAAAACTGTCACTGTTTGCAGATAACATGATACTATACATAGAGAATCCTAAAGATACTACCAGAAAACTACTACAGCTCATCAATGAATTTGGTCAAGTAGCAAGATACAAAATTAATGTACAGAAATCTCTTGCATTCCTATACATTAAAGATGAAAAATCTGAAAGAGAAATTAAGGAAACACTCCAATTTACCACTGCAACAAAAAGAATAAAATACCTAGCAATAAAAATACATAGGGAGACAAAAGACCTGTATGCAAAAAACTATAAGACACTCACAAAAGAAGTTAAAGGTGCTACAAATAGATGGAGAGATATACCATGTTCTTGGATTAGAAGAACCAACATTGTGAAAATGACTATACAACCAAGAGCAATCTACAGATTCAATGCAATCCCTATGAAACTACAAATGGCATTTTTTACAGAACTAGAACAAAAAATTTCACAATTTCTATGGAAACACAAAAGACCCCGAATAGCCAAAGCAATCTTGAGAAAGAAAAACGGAGCTGGAGGAATCAGGCTCCCTAACTTCAGACTATACTACAAAGTGACAGTAATCAAGACAGTATGGTACTGGCACAAAAACAGAAAGCACAGGGATAAACCCACACACATTTGGTCACCTTATCTTTGATAAAGGAGGCAAGAATATACTTTGGAGAAAAGACAGCCTCTTCAATAGCTGGTGCTGGGAAAACTGGACAGCTACATGTAAAAGAATGAAATTAGAGTACTCCTTAACACCATACACAAAAATACACTGAAGATGGATTAAACACCTAAATGTAAGGCCAGACACTATAAAAATCTTAGAGGAAAACATAGGCAGAACACTCTATGACAGAAATCACAGCAAGATCTTTCTTGACCCACCTCCTAGAAGAAAAGGAAATAAAAACAAAGATAAACAAATGGAACCTAATGAAACTTAAAAACTTTTGCACAGCAAAGAAAACCATAAACAAGACGAAAAGACAGCCTTCAGAATGGGAGAAAATATTTGAAAATGAAGCAACTGACAAAGGATTAGTCTCCAAAATATACAAGCAGCTCATGCAGTTCAATATCCAAAAAACAAACAGCTGAATCCAAAAATGGGCAGAAGACCTAAATAGACATTTCTCCAAAGAAGACATGCAGATTGCCAACAAACACATGAAAGGATGCTCAACGTCACTAATCATTAGAGAAATTCAAATCAAAACTACAATGAGGTGTCACCTCATACCAGTCAGAATGGCCATCATTAAGTCATCAAACAATAAATGCTGGAGAGGGTGTGGAGAAAAGGGAACCCTCCTGCACTGTTGGTAGGAATGTAAATTGATACAGTCACTATGGAGAACAGTATGGAGGTTCCTTCAAAAACTAAAACTAGAACTACCATACGACCCAGCAATCCCACTACTGGGCATATACCCTGAGAAAACCATAATTTAAAAAGACTCATGTACAACAACGTTCATTGAAGTTCTATTTACAATAGCCAGGACATGGAAGCAACCTAAGTGTCCATCGACAGATGAATGGATAAAGAAGATGTGGCACATATATACAACGGAATATTACTCAACCATAAAAAGAAATGAAATTGAGTTATTTGTAGTGAGATGGATGGACCTAGAGTCTGTCATACAGAGTGAAGTAAGTCAGAAAGTGAAAAACAAATACCATATTTTACACATATATATGGACTCTAAAAAAAAAAAAAAGCTTCTGAAGAACCTAGCGGCAGGACAGGAATAAAAATGCAGACATAGAGAATGGACTTGAGGACATGGGGATGGGGAAGGCTAAGTTGAGATGAAGTGAGAGAGTGACATGGACATATATACACTACCAAATGTAAAATAGCAAGTGGGAAGCAGCCGCAAAGCACAGGGAGATCAGTTCGGTGCTTTGTGACCACCTAGAGGGGTGGGATAGGGACAGTGGAAGGGAGACGCAAGAGGGTGGGAATATATGTACACATATAGGTGATTCACTTTGTGATACAGCAGAAACTAGAACACCATTGTAAAGCAATTATACTCCAATAAAGATCTGCCCCTCAAAAATCATTAACTTGAGATGTCTGTTCTTAGTGATTTACAGTAATCTTTTGATGTTTGACTACATGTTTTTTTTCCCCAGCAAAAAATTCCTATATATCTTGGCTCCTCCCTTACCTCTTTTTTCTTTTCTTTTCTTTTTTTTTTTTTTTTTTTTTTTTTTTTTTTTTTTTTTTTTTTTTTTTTGCCATTTACTGTGTGCTTTACATACAGTTTTCTTTATAGTTTTTAAAAAATATCTTTATTGGAGTATAACTGCTTTACATTGGTGTGTTCGTTTCTGCTTTATAACAAAGTGAATCAGCTATACGTATACATATATATCCGTATCTCCTCCCTCTTGCATCTCCCTCCCACTCTCCCTATCCCACCCCTTTAGGTGGTCACAAAGCACCGAGCTGATCTCCTTGTGCTTTGCGGCTGCCTCCCACTAACTATTTTACATTTTGTAGTGTATATATATCCATGACAGTCTCTCATTTCATCCCAGCTTACCGTTCCCCCTCCCCATGTTCTCAGGTCTATTCTCTACATCTGCATCTTTATTCCTGTACTGCCATTAGGTTCTTCAGAAACTTTTTCTTTTCTTTTTTTTTTAGATTCTATATATATATGTGTTAACACACGGTATTTGTTTTTCTCTTTCTGATACACTGCACTCTGTATGGCAGACTCTAGGTCGATCCACCTCACTAAAAATAACACAATTTTGTTTCATTTTATGACTAACACTCCATTATATATATGTGCCACATCTTTATCGATTCATCTGTCAGTGGAAACTTAGGTTGCTTCCATGTCCTGGCTATTGTAAATAGAGCTGCAACGAACATTGTGGTACTTGAGTCTTTTTGAATTATGGTTTTCTCAGGGTATATGCCCAGTTGTGGTATTGCTGGGTCATATTGTGGTATTATTTTTAGTTTTTGAAGGAACCTCCATACTGTTCTCCATAGTGACTCTATCAATTTACATTCCCACCAAAAGTGCAAGAGGGTTCCCTTTTTCTCCACACCCTCTCCAGCATTTATTGTTTGTAGATTTTTTGATGATGGCCATTCTGACTGGTATGAGGTGATAACTATTTGTTGTTCTGATATTCATTTCTCTAATGATTAGTGATGTTGATCATCTTATCCTGTGTTTGTTGGCAATCTGTATATCTTCCTTAGAGAAATGTCTATTTAGGTCTTCTGCCCATTTTTGGATTGGGTTGTTTGTTTTTTGGATATTGAGGTACATGAGCTGCTTATATATTTTAGACATTAATACTTTGTCAGTTGCTTCATTTGCAAATATTTTCTCCCATTCTGAGGGTTGTCTTGTCATCTTGTTTGTGGTTTTAAGTTTCCTTAGGTCTCATTTGTTTATTTTTGTTTTTATTTCCATTTCCCTAGAAGGTGGGTCAAAAAGGATCTTGCTGTGATTCTGTCATAGAGTGTTCTGCCTATGTTTTCCTCTAAGATTTTTATAGTGTCTGGCCTTACATTTAGGTCTTTAATCCATTTTGAGTTTATTTATGTGTATGGTGATAGGGAGTGCTCTAATTTCATTCTTTTACATGTAGCTGTCCAGTTTTCCCAGCACCACTTACTGAAGAGGCTGTCTTTTCTCCATTGTATATTCTTGCCTCCTTTATCAAAGATAAGGTGACCATATGAGCGTGGGTTTGTCTCTGGGCTTTCTATCCTGTTCCATTGAACTATTTTTCTGTTTTTGTGCCACTACCATACTGTCTTGATCACTGTAGCTTTGTAGTATAGTCTGAAGTTAGGAAGTCTGATTCCTCCAGCTCCGTTTTTCTTTCTCAATATTCTTTTGGCTATTCGAGGTCTTTTGTGTTTCCATAGAAATTGTGAAATTTTTTGTTCTAGTTCTGTGAAAAATGCCATTGGGAGTTTCATAGGGATTGCATTGAATCTGTAGATTGCTTTGGGTCATATAGTCATTTTCACAATATTGATTCTTCCGAGCCAAGAGCATGGTATATCCCTCCATCTGTTTGTGTTATCTTTAATTTCTTTCATCAGTGTCTTATAGATTTCTGCATACAGGTCTTTTGTCTCCTTAGGTGGGTTTAATCCTAGGTGTTTTATTATTACTTCTTTTTGCTCCAATGGTAAATGGGAGTGTTTACTTAATTTCTCTTTCAGATTTTTCATCATTAGTGTATAGGAATGTAAGAGATTTCTGTGTATTAACTTTGTGTCCTGCTACTTAATGAAATTCATTGATTAACTCTAGTAGTTTTCTGGTAGCTTCTTGAGGATTCTTTATGTATAGTACCATGTCATCTGCAAACAGTGACAGCTTTACTTCTTCGTTTCTGATTTGGATTCCTTTTACTTCTTTTTCTTCTCTGATTGCTGGGCTAAAACTTCCAAAACTATGTTGAATAATAGAGGTGAGAGTGGCCAACATTGTCTTATTCCTGATGGTCGAGGAAATTGTTTCAGATTTTGACCATTGAGAATGACGTTGGCTGTGGGTTTGTCATTTATGGCCTTTATCATGTTGGGATAAGGTCCCTGTATGCCTACTTTCTGGAGGGGTTTTATCATAAATGGGTGCTGAATTTTGTCAAAAGATTTCTCTGCATCTATTGAGATGACCATATGGTTTTTCTCCTTCAGTTTGTTAATATGTATATCACATTGATTGATTTGCATATATTGAAGAATCCTTGCATTCCTGGAATAACCCCCACCTGATCATGGTGGATGATCCTCTTAATGTGCTGTTGGATTCTGTTTGCTAGTATTTTGTTGAGGATTTTTGCATCTATGTTCATCAGTGATATTGGCCTGTAGTTTTCTTTCTTTGTGACATCCCTATCTGATTTTGGTATCAGGGTGATGTTGGCCTCGTAGAATGAGTTTGGGAGTGTTCCTCCCTCTGCTATATTTTGGAAGAGTTTGAGAAGGATAGGTGTTAGCTCTTCTGTAAATGTTTGATAGAATTCACCTGTGAAGCCATCTGGTCCAGGGCTTTTGTTTGTTGGAAGATTTTTAATCACAGTTTCAATTTCAGTGCTTGTGATTTGTCTGTTCATATTTTCTATTTCTTCCTGGTTCAGTCTCGGAAGGTTGTGCGTTTCTAAGATTTTGTCCATTCCTTCCAGGTTGTCCATTTTATTGGCGTATAGTTGCTTGTTGTAATATCTCATGATCCTTTGTATTTCTGCAGTGTCAGTTGTTACTTCTCCTTTTTAATTTCTAATTCTATTAATGTGAGCCTTCTCCCTTTTTTTCTTGAGTCTGGCTAATGCTTTATTAATTTTTTTATCTTCTCAAAGAACCAGTTTTAGTTTTTTGGATCTTTGCTATTGTTGCCTTCATTTCTTTTTCATTTATTTCTGATCTGCTCTTTACGATTTCCTTCCTTCTGCTAACTTTGGAGGATTTTTGGTCCTTGTTTCTCTAATTGCTTTAGGTGTAAAGTTAGATTTTTTATTGGAGGTGCTTCTTGAGGTCGGACTGTATTGCTATAAACGTCCCTCTAAGAACTGCTTTTGCTGCATCGCATATGTTTTTGGTCATCGTGTTTCCATTGTCATTTGTTTCTAGGTATTTTTTGATTTCCTCTAATTTCTTCAGTGAGCTCTTGGTTATTAAGTAGTGTATTGTTTAGCCTCCATATGTTTTTATTTTTTACAGATCTTTTCCTGTAATTGATATCTTGTCTCATAGCACCGTGGTCAGAAAAGATAGTTGATATGATTTCAAATTTCTTGAATTTACCAAGGTTTGATTTGTGACCCCAGATATGACCCATCCTGGAGAATGTTCCATTAGCACTTGAGAAGAAAGTGTATTCTGTTGTTTTGGGATGGGATGTCCTATAAGTGTCAATTAAGTCCATCTTGTTTAATGTATCATTCAAGGCTTGTGTTTCCTTATTTATTTTCATTTTGATTGATCTGTCCATTGATGTAAGTGAGGTGTTAAAGTCCCCCACTATTGTGTTACTGTCGATCTCCTCTTTTACAGATGTTAGCAGTTGTCTTGTGTATTGAGGTGCTCCTATGTTGGATGCATAAATATTTACAATTGTTATATCTTTTTCTTGGATTGCTCCCTTGATTATTATGTAGTGTCATTTTTGTCTCTTGTAATAGTCTTTGTTTTAAAGTCTATTTTGTCTGATATGAAAATTGCTACTCAAGATTTCCTTTGATTTCCATTTGCATGGAATATCTTTTGCCATCCCCTCACTTTCAGTCTGTATGTGTCCCTAGGTCTGAAGTGAGCCTCTTGTGGACAGCATATATATGGGTCTTGTTTTTGTATCCATTCAGCCAGTCTATGTCTTTTGGTTGGAGCATTTAATCCATTTACATTTAAGGTAGTTATCAATATGTATTTTCCTATTACCATTTTCTTAATTGTTTTGGGTTTGTGATTGTAGGTCTTTTCCTTGTCTTGTGTTTCCTGCCTAGAGAAGATCCTTTAGCATTTGTTGTAAAGCTGGTTTGGTGGTGCTGAATTCTCTTAGCTTTTGATTGTCTGTAAAGTTTTTAATTTCTCTGTCGAATCAGAATGAGATCTTTGCTGTGTAGAGTAATCTTTATTGTACATTTTTCCCTTTTATCACTTTAAATATATCCTGCAACTCCCTTCTGGCTTGCAGAGTTTGTGCTGCAAAGTCAGCTGTTAACCTTATGGGGCTTCCCTTGTATGTTATTTGTTGATTTTCCCTTGCTGCTTTTAATAATTTTTCTTTATATTTAATTTTTGATAGTTCATTTAATATGTGTCTTGGCCTGTTTCTCCTTGGATTTATCCTGTTTAGGACTCTATGTGCTTCCTGGACTTGATTAACTCTTTCCTTTCGCATATTAGGGAAGTTTTCAACTATATTCTCTTCAAATATTTTCTCAGTCCCTTTCTTTTTCTCTTCTTTATCTGGGACCCCTATAATTCGAATGTTGGTTTGTTTAATGTTGTCCCAGAGTTCTCTGAGCCTGTCTTCAATTCATTTTATTCTTTTTTCTTTATTCTGCTCTGCAGTAGTTATTACCATTATTTTATCTTTCAGGTCACTTATGCGTTCTTCTGCCTCACTTATTCTGCTATTGATTCCTTCTAGAGAATTTTTAATTTCATTTATTGTGTTGTTCATCATTGTTTGTTTGCTCTTTAGTTCTTCTAGGTCCTTGTTAATCATTTCTTGTATTTTCTCCATTCTATTTCCAAGATGTTGAATCATCTTTATTACCATTATTCTGAATTCTTTTTCAAGTAGACTGTCTATTTCTTCTTCATTTGTTTGGGCTCGTGGGTTTTTACCTTGCTCCTTCATCTGCTGTGTGTTTCTCTGTCTTCTCATTTTGCTTAACTTACTGTGTTTAGGGTCTCCTTTTTGCTGGCTGCACGTTGGTAGTTCCCATTGTTTTTGGTGTATGCCCCCAGTGGCTAAGGTTGGTTCAGTGGGTTGTGTAGGCTTCCTGGTGGAGGGGACTAGTGCCTGTGTTCTGGTGGATGAGGCTGGATCTTGTCTTTCTTGTGCACAGGACTCTGTCCGGTGGTGTGTTTTGGGATACCTATGAACTTATTTTGTTTTTAGGCAGCCTTTCTGCTGATGGGTGGTGTTGTGTTCCTGTCTTGCTAGTTGTTTGGCGTAGGTTGTCCAGCACTGTAGCTTGCTTGTCCTTGAGTGGAGCTGGGTAATTTGATAATATGTGGAGCTGGGAGGTCTCTGGTGGACCAATGTCCTGAACTCGGCTCTCCCACCTCAGAGGTACAGGCCTGAGATCCGGCCATAGTACCAAGACCCTGTCAGCCACATGGCTTTTGGGAAGTCTGAGGTCTTCTGCCAGTGTTCAGTAGGTGTTCTGTAAGAGTTGTTCCACATGTAAATGTATTTCTGATGTATTTGTGGGGAGGAACTTGATCTCCACATCTTACTTCTCTGCCATCTTGAAGGTCTCCCTTCCTTACCGCTTTGAATGAAGAGGTCCTCATTTATATCTGCGAGGCTATCTCTCAGTCTAAAATCCCCAATAAGATCCCTGAATAAAACTTAACTTGCAACTTTTAGTTTGTGCATTTTTTTCCCAGTCCACACAAGTAAATCTTCCCAAAGTTCTCTATCTTCTATTAAATTTTGTTAAAATAAATTCACTATCCAGCTGCTAAGGCAGTTTCTAGCCTCTGAAGAAACCAGGGATCTCTTAACATTTTAGTCTAAGCCAGTATTAACTGGGAGAAACCATGTGGCCTGGCTCTGGACATCATCTCGGCCTGGAATCTATCAGTGTCCCAGCAGCTGTCTCCAACAGCCAGATTGCCCTTTTAGTCCTTTTTCTGTCATGAAAATTTTGGGTTGATGATATGATGAGATCTAAGACAGAAAAATTACTCCTCCAGAGTTGAGTAGGCACTTGGGACCTGGTGGAAACACTAACTGGTTGTGAAAATAGAGAATAATTTATAGAGTAAAGGTAGTCCAGGACAATAGGAAAGAAATCCATAATCCTAATACAGTGGCAAGTAAACACTTTTCACTTTCAAAAGTTGTTGTTTATTACTTACATCTTAGACATGTAACTATGGCAATGAGTAATATTTGGCACTTCCATTTCAGAAAACAGATTTTGGCAATAGGGTTCCAATAACCCAAAGGAATAGAGAGAATGTGGACCCTGAGAAATAAGAAGGTCACAAGGAAGGAGATAAGAAGAGAACAAACCCTGCAGCAAAGTAACTTTAAGGTTGAACTTCTGAATCATTGAGCTAGTGCTAGTGCTATAAGGCTCTCTAAATCCTACTAGAATGGGAAAAAGACTGGCCCAGGGTCTGAGGCATTGCTGGGTCTAAGAGGAAGCCAATGACTTCATCTGTGAGAATCAAAATTTTGCAGTGGCATAAAGAGACTACAACTTTAAAGCCCATACCTCTGCAAGACGCCAAAATCCTGTTTCCTCTCTGAGAGACATACTCTCAGTTTATTCCCAATAGTAAGAAGGGGGTCATCTTTCACTCTGCAGGGAGATATAATTAACCTATTTCCATAATAATGCTGCATAAAAAACAGCCACGCAACCTCCGTGGCATTCCACAATAAGCATTTATGGTCTCACACATGGGTCTGGGATTGGCTGGCTGTCAGCCTGTATAAGTAGGCCTTGGCTAGGACAACTGGGACAAATATCTTTGCTCTATGCAAGGCTTCTTGAGGTCTAGGTTTGAAATGGTCACACTGTCATTTCTGCAACACTCTCTTGGCCAAGGTAAGCCACCTGGTAGAGCTCAGGTCCAAATGATGAGGAAATAGATTTCACCTGTTTAGTGAGAGAAGCTGAAAATTTATATTGCAAAATGAATACCTCTGGGGACAGGTGAAGAATGGAGGCCATTGATAAATTACGTTACCACAAGGGTAATGTCCTCAGTACTCCTTTACTCATTCTGATCTCCATTTAAAAAAATTAACCAGAGTCTTCATTCTACAACTAGATATAAAGGTAAATATTTAAATACTTGAATGACTCTGTTTACCTGTTTGGCCATAAATAATTCAGAGCTAGGTTTAACTGAGGTAACTATGAAATAAATGCTTTAGGAGAAACATTCTGTCAGGTACAGGTTTCTCATTTGCCCTTCAGACCCATCCAGGGAACCAGAGGGGAAAGGGTGGTGTTTTTCTTCAGCACATACCCAAATGATGCTTACATTATGAGAAGCACAGTTATAGGAGGTTGCTGGAGCCCTGAGAGTGATCTCCATTTCCTCTGAGAGAGGGTAAGGCACTGCCCCGATCCACTTTGCAGAAATGGCAGGATCACTCTCATGCCTTTTCAAGAGATGCTAGTAACACTTCAAAGGAAGTTAGAGTGCAGCAGTCACTGGTAATAGGGAGGATGCAGGAAGAAGTCCTGCTCTAGCTGCAGAAGCTATGAAAGGTTACCACTCACACAGCAGGGGAGGGAACCCAATAATGAGAATATCTGGGAACCACTGGGAAGCAAAATAAAAATGTATCACACTGTACCAGTGGTCTACAAAAAGGGGCAGAGTGAGGAATTCCAGATGAGAGAAACACTAGGGAAGGCTTGCAATAGTGACAGCCTGCTCTTGCCACCCATAGTTGTTTCTCCAGGAACTGATTTGAGGTATTGTGAATGAAAAATATCACCTTCCATATCAGTAAACAAAGAATTATGCAGCCTTCAAGTCATCTGATTACAGCCTCCTCAATGATGAGCCTTGAGGGGACTTAGGATGGATACGTAATACCTGCCACCTAGCGGTCAGCTGTTGCAGCCACACCCAATGGTGCACTCTGAGGAGACTCCAGATGATAAAACACAGGATACTGGCCCCAGATAGCTGAGGTTCATATCAAAGGAATGATTTCAGTGAGCCCGGACTCGTGCACCTTCCCATACATAGAAAAGTGCTAAATTCCTCAACTTGAGATTTCTGGTTTTCTTTAATTAACAGTAAACTTTTGATGTTCTGACTGCCTGGTCTTTGTTACAAAAATTCCTATATACTCTGGCTCTCCTCCTTGCCTCTTCGGAGAAGTCTCTCAGAGTTTTCTGAAATGCTGTGTCCCAAGCTTAAGTTCACCAAATAAAATATAATTGTTAAATTTTAGGTTGTGCAGTTTTTTTCAGTCGACAATATAAAGACATGTACACAGCCCATGCTAATAATCAGATTTAGCGCTGGAACATTTATCTTCTAAGCCTCTCTTTATTTATATGGTAATTTACTAAATAGGAAAATAAACATGCTCCTTGAAGAAAGCCTGGATTTTTCCATCGTACATTATATGTACCTCTTTTTAAATTTACTGGGAGAGTGACGATCAGCAACATGGCAGAGTGAAAAGCTACCTTTCTCTATCTCCTTCAATCTATAACCAGTAAAACACCCATAACTCAACAGAGATACTTCTACCCAACACAACAGGATGCTGGAGAATTCCACACATCTATACTTCTAAAGGTGGGTGGACTGGAATACATAGAGGAGGCAGAATGGAAAGAACAGCAGACTGGTGCCTGAAATCCTTGCCCTCTGACACGTGCAGCTGAGACTGCAGCTTCAGAGACCCCAGTGGCAGCAGAAGAGGTGTGGCACGTGACTCCAGCCTCCTAATGGCAGGGGTGCCCATTGCCAAAACTAACTGGGCAGCAGTGGGGCTTGGGACTCTGTCCCACCAGTCACTGAGGTGTCCATGACCCTGGCCTTCACTCCCATGCCCCTCATCTGCCGTGGCAGAACCCACAAACCTTAGAACATAAAACACTAACTGCATCTGCACAGCTCTAGTTGCCCCACCCCCACCCTCCTCCAATGGTGGGGGAGCCTGTGACTCAGGGGATCCTTGATGAGAGGGAAAAGCCCACCATCCTGGTGATGACAGTGGCTCTGGCAGAAGAAAGCCACCAACAACCCCAGAGGCACAAGAGGTAATCAGCAAGACATGAAGGCATGGAGCCACACACCTCTTACAGAGGTAGTGGAGGCTGAAGAAAATGCCAACCCTTGAACATAAGAAGAGGGAGCACAGGTAAGAGAAACCAAAAACTTGTGTTATAGCGCCACCTACTTGAAAAATAAAGAAAAGATTCTAACTACTAACATGTCATTAATTTTTATTAAAATATAGTTATTTTAAATGTTGTGTTAGTTTCAGGTGTACAGTAAAATGATTCAGTTATATATTGTGTATATATATATATATATAAATATATGGAGAGAGTTTTAAAAATGTATATAAATTCATTTTTTACACTCTCCCTTTATAGGTTATTACAGGATATTGAATATAGTTCCCTGTGCTATATAGTAGGTCCTTGTTTTTTACCTATGTTATATATAGTAGTGTATATATTTTAATAACAAACTCTCCTTCTTCCCTTCTGTAACTGTAAGTTTATTTTCTATGTCTGTAAGTCTATTTATGTTTTGGAAATAAGTTCATTTGCATCCTTTTTCTTAGATTCCACATATAAGCAATATGATATTTGTCTTTCTTTCTGGCTTACTACACTTAGTATGATAATGTCCATCCATGTTGCTGAAAAAAGCCTTATTTCATTCTTTTTTTATGACTGACTAATAGTTCATTGTATATATATACACCACATCTTCTTTGTTCATTCATCTGTTGATGGACACTTAGGTTGCTTTCATGTCTTGGCTATTGTAAATAGTGCTGCAATGAACATTGGGGTGCATGTATCTTTTCAAAGTGTGGTTTCTCCAGATATATGCCCAGGAGTGGGACTGCTGGATCATATGAGAGCTCTATTTTTAGTGTTTTAAGGAACCTCTAAACTGTTCTTAGTGACTGTACCAATTTACATTCCCACCAACAGTGTAAGGAGGGTTCCCTTTTCTCCACACCCTCTCCAGCATTTATTATTTGTCGACTTTATAATGATGGCCATTCTGACCAGTGTGAGGCGATACCTCGTTGTAGTTTGGTTTTTTTGTTGTTGTTGTTGTTTTGTTTTTGTGGTACACGGGCCTCTCGCTGTTGTGGCCTTTCCCGTTGCGGAACACAGGCTCTGGATGCGCAAGCACAGCGGCCATGGCTAACGGGCATAGCCGCTCCGCGGCATGTGGGATCTTCCCGGACCGGGGCACAAACCCGTGTCCCCTGCATCGGCCGGCGGACTCTCAACCACTGCGCCACCAGGGAAGCCCCTCGTTGTAGTTTTGATTACATTTCTCTACTAATTAGCAATGTTGAGGATATTTTCATGTGCCTATGGGCCATCTGTATGTCTTTTTTTTGAGAAATGTCGTTTTAGATCTTCTGCCCATTTTTTGATTGGGTTCTTTGTTTGTTGATATTGGGCTGCATGAGCTGTTTGTATATTTTGGAGATTAATCCCTTGTCAGTCACATCATTTGCAAATACTTTCTCCTTGTCCGTAGGTTTGTCTGTTCATCTTGTTTATGGTTTCATTTGCTGTGCAAAACTTTTAAGTTCAATTAGGTCCCATTTGTTTATTTTTGCTTCTATATCCCACCCCCCCAAATAAAACCCTGCGATTTATCTCAAAGAGTATTCTGCCTATGTTTTCCTCTAGGAGTTTTATAGTATCTGGTATTACATTTAGGACTTTTATCCATTTTGAGTTTATTTTTGTGTATGGTGTTAGAGAATGTTCTAATTTTGTTCTTTAAGCATAGCTGTCCACTTTTCCCAGTATCACTTGTTGAAGAGACTGTCTCTTCTCCATTGTATATTCTTGCTTCCTTTTTCATAGATTAATTGACCATATGTGCATGGGTTTATTTCTGAGCTTTCTATCCTGTTCCATTGATCTATATTTCTGTTTTTGTGCCAGTACCATACTGTTTTGATTACTATAGCTCTGTAGTACAGTGTGAAGTCAGGGAGCCTGATTCCTCCAGCTCCATTTTCTTTCCCAGGATTGCTTTGGCTATTCACGGTCTTTTATGTTTCCATACAAATTTAAAAAATTTATTGTTCTAGTTTTGTGAAAAATTCCATTGGTAATTTGAAAGAAATTGCATTGAATCTGTAGATTGCCTTGAAGAGTATAGTCATTTTGAATATATTGATTCTTCCAATGCAAGAACATGGTATATCTCTCCATCTGTTTTTGTCGTCTTTGATTTCTTATAGTTTTCAGAGTAAAGGTCTTTTGCCTCCTTAGGTAGATTTATTCCTAGGTATTTTATTCTTTTTGATGCAGTGGTAAATGGGATCACTTCCTTAATTTCTCTTTCTGACCTTTCATTGTTAGTATATAGAAATGGAAGAGAGTTGTATGTATTAATTTTGTATGCTGCAGGTTTACCAAAGTCATTGATGAGCTCTAGTACTTTTCTGGTAGCATCTTTAGGATTTCCTATGTATAGTATCATGTCATCTGCAAACAGTGACAGTTTTACTTCTTTTCCAGTTTGGATTCCTTTAATTTCTTTTTCTTCTCTGATTGCTGTGGCTAGGACTTCCAAAACTATGTTGAATAAAAGAGGTGAGAGTGGACATCCTTGTCTTGTTCCTGATCTTAGAGGAAAGGCTTTCAGCTTTTCACTGTTGATTATGATGTTAGCCGTGGGTTTGTCCTATTTGGTCTATACTATGTTGAGGTATGTTCCTTCTATGACCACTTTCTGGAAAATTTTGATAATAAATGGATGTTGAATTTTATCAAAAGTTTTCCTACATCTGTTGAGATGATTATATTATTTTTACTCTTCAATTTGTTAATGTGGTGTATTAACACTGGTTGATTTGCAGATATTGAGAAATCCTTGCATCCCTGGGATAAATCGCACTTGATCATGGTGTATGATTTTTTAACGTATTGTTGGATTTCGTTTGCTGGTATTTTGTTTAAGATTTTTGCATCTATGTTCATCAGTGACATTGGGCGGTGATTTTCTTTTTTTTGAGGAATCTTTCTTGGTTTTGGTGTCAGGGTAATGGTGGTCTCATAAAATGAGTTTGAAGTGTTCCTTCTTCTGCAATTTTTGGGAATAGTTTCAGAAGGATAGGTGTTAACTCTTTTCTAAATGTGTGATAGAATTCACCTGTGAAGCCATCTGGTCCTGGACTTTAGTTTACTGGGAGTTTTTTAATCAAAGGTTCAATTTCATTACTTATAATTGATCTGTTCATATCTTCTATTTAGTCTGTTCATATTTTCTATTTACTCCTGGCTTAGTCTTGTGAGATTGTACCTTCCTAAGAATTTGTCCATTTCTTCTAAGTTGCCCATTTTGTTGGCATATAATTGCTTATAGTAGTCTTTTATCATCCCTTGTACTTCAGTGGTGTTGGTTGTACCTTCTCCTTTTTCATTCCTTGATGTGGGCCCTCTCCCTCTTTTTCTTGAAGAGTCTGGCTAAAGGTTTATCAATTTTGTTTATCTTTTCAAAGAACTGGCTTTTTGATGATAACCATTCTGGCAGCTCTGAGGTGATATCTCACTGTGGTTTTGATTTGCATTTCCCTGAAGATCAGCAATATTGAGCATCTTTTCATGTGCCTGTTGGCCATCTGTAAGAAATAAGTTAATTTTAAAATGAGGAAATTCTACAAGAGCTATCTGACTCTTTTAAGAAGGACAATATTAGGGTAATGGGTAGCCCAGGAGGAAAAGAGAGGGAGAAGAGAACAGAGAGTTTATTTTAAAGTCTAATACCTGACAACTTCCCAAACTTGGGGAAGGAACTGGATGTATAAGTCCATAAAGCTGGTAGAAGTCCTCAATGCATAAAAACCTTCTCCAAGACACATAATATTAAAATTGTCAAAAGTTGATGACAAAGAAAGAATTTTAAGGGCAGCCAGGGAATAAAGAATGATAAAGTACAAAGGACTATCAGCATTAGACTATCAGCATACTTCTCAGCAGAAACCCTACAAGCCAGGAGGGAGTGGAATGACAGTCTCAAAATACTGAAAGATTAAAAACTGTCACCCAAGAATACTCTATCCAGCAAAGTTATTATTCAGATATTAGGTGAAGTAAAGACTTTCCCAGACAATTAAAACTAAGGGAATTCATCAACACTAGACCAGCCTCACAAGAAATAATGGAAGAAACTCTTCTACTGGAAACAAACAACAAAAAAAAGTACATAAAGCTTTGAACTACATGATAAATAGAACTAGAAATTGCAACTCTTTGTAAGGATAGGTTTTTAAACACTTTATTATAGCCTAAAGGTTAAAGGAGAAAAAAAGAAAGCAGAAAAATAACTATAGCAATTTCAGTTTGGCAAAAAACTCACAGCATAAATACAGGATAATTTGATACAAAGAAAACATAAAAGGGGAAGAGGAAAGAACAGAATTCATATAGGTAAGTGAAGATAAGATGCTATCAGCAGAAAAGGGACTATTTTAACTATGAGCCTTTTTATACATCTCATTTATATCTCAGGTTGACCACAAAACATAAACATAGAGCTGAAACATGAAACAAAACAAAGCAACAAAAAAAGATAAATATCATAGAAAACCACCCAACCAAAATGACAGGCAGAAACACAAGAGAAATGGAGATATAAAGCAAATAGAAAACAAAAAATAAAATGGCTGTACTTAATATTTCTCTATCAATAATCACCATAAATATAAATGGATTGAATTCACCAATCAAAAGACAAAGAGTGGCTGGCTGGATTAAAAAACAAGACCCAACTTTATGCTGCCTCCAGGAGACACACCTCAGCTCTGAAGACAAACGAAGACTAAAAGTGAAGGGATGGAAGATGATACTCTGAGCAAATGGCAGCCAAAAGAAAGTGAGTGTAGCATGCTGAAGTCAGACAAAATAGACTTTAAGACATTAAGGTAATGAGACAAAAATGGACAGTATATAATAATAAAGGGGACAATTTATCAAGAAGATATAACAATGATTAATATATATGCACCTAACATAAGAGCACCAAAACATATAGAACAATTATTAAAGACCTAAAGGGAGAAATTGACAGCAACATAATGATAGTAGGAGATTTTAACACTTCACTTACATCAATGGATAGATCATCCAGATAGAAAGTCAACAAGGAAACAGTAGTCTTAAATGAAACATTAGACCAAGTGGATTTGATAGTCAGAACATTCCATCCAAATGCAGCAGAATACAGAATACTTTCTCAAAGATAGACCATATGTTGGGACAAAAAAACAAGTATCAATAAATTTAAGGAGACTGAAATCATATCAAGCATCTTTTCCTACCACAGTTGTATGAAATTGGAAATCAACTAAGAGAAGAAAACTGGAAAAATCACACATATATGGAGACTGAACAACATGTTACTGAACATCTATTGGGTCAATGAAGAAATAAAAGAAGAAATAAAAAAATTACCTGAAGACAAATGGAAATGAAAATATGACATACTAACATATAGGATATAGCAAAAGCTGTACTAAGATGGAAGTTTATTGCAATATAGGCCTACCTCAAGAAACAAGAAAAATCTCAAATAAACAACCTAACACTACATCTAAAGAAACTAGGAAAAGGAGAACAAATAAAGCCTAAAATTAGTAGAAGGAAGGAAGTAATAAAGGTCAGAATAGAAATAAATTACATAAATACTAAAAAGACAATAGAAAAGATCAATGAAAGTAAGAGCTAGTTCTTTAGAAAGATAAGTAAAATTGACTAGACTCACTAAGAAAAAAAGAAAGAGAGAAGGCCCTGATAAATAAAATCAGAAATGAAAGTGGAAAAATACAATGGATAACTCAGAAATATGAAGAATTATGAGAATATTATGAACAGCTATATGCCAACAAATTGGACAACCCAGAAGAAATGGACAAGTTCTTAGGATCATACAACATTCTAAGACTGAATCTTGAATTAATAGAAAATCTCAATAGACCAATCACTAGTACAAAGATTGAAGCAGTAATCAAAATCTTCCCCCAAACAAAAGTCCACGATGAGACGACTTCACAGGTGAATTCTACCAAACATTCAAAGAAGAGTTTGCGGAGTGGGATCTTGAAGATGGTGGAAGAGTAAGACACGGAGATCACCTTCTTTCCCACAGATACACCAGAAATACATCTACACGTGGAACAACTCCTACAGAACACCTACTGAAGGCTGGCAGAAGACCTCAGACTTCCCAAAAGGCAAGAAACTCCCCACGCACCTGGGTAGGGCAAAAGAAAAAAGAATAAACAGAGACAAAAGAATAGGGACGAAAAAAAAAAAAAAAGAATAGGGACGGCACCTGCACCAGTGGGAGGGAGCTGTGAAGGAGGAAAAGTTTCCACACACTAGGAAGCCCCTTCGCTGGCGGAGACTGCGGGAGGCGGAGGGGGGAGCTTCGAAGCCACGGAGGAGTGCACAGAAACAGGGGTGCGGAGGGCAAAGCGGGGAGATTCCCGCACAGAGGATCGGTGCCGACCGGCACTCACCAGCCCGAGAGGGTTGTCTGCTCACCCGTCGGGGCGGGCGGGGCTGCGAGCTGAGGCTCCGGTTTCGGTTTCGGTCGGAGCGCAGGGAGAGGACTGGGGTTGGCGGCTTGAACATAGCCTGAAGGGGTTAGTGCACCACAGCTAGCCGGGAGGGAATCCGGGGAAAAGTCTGCACCTGCAGAAGAGGCAAGAGACTATTTCTTCCCTCTTTGTTTCCTGGTGCGTGAGGAGAGGGGTTTAAGAGCGCTGCTTAAAGGAACTCCAGAGACGGGCGCGAGCCGAGGCTAAAAGCTCGAACCCCAGAGACGAGCGCGAGCCGCGGCTAAAAGCGTGGACCCCAGAGACGGGCGTGAGCCGCGGCTAAAAGCACGGACCCCAGAGACGGGCGGGAGACGCTAAGGCTGCTGCTGCCGCCACCAAGGGGCCTGTGTGCGAGCACAGGTCACTATCCGCATCCCTCTTCCGCGGAGCCTGTGCAGCCCGCCACTGCCAGGTTCCCGGGATCCAGGGACAACTTCCCCGGGAGAACGCATGGCGGGCCTCAGGCTGGTGCAATGTCACGCTGGCCTCTGCCGCCGCAGGCCCGCCCCGCACGCAGTGCTCCTCCCTCCCCCCCGGCCTGAGTGCGCCAGAGCCCCTGAATCAGCGGCTCCTTTAACCCCGTCATGTCTGAGCAAAAAACAGATGCCCTCCAGCGACCTACACGCAGAGGCAGGGCCAAATCCAAAGCTGAGCCCCTGTGAGCTGTGAGAACAAAGAAGAGATAGGGAAATCTCTCCCAGCAGCCTCAGAAACAGCGGATTAAAGCTCCACAATCAACTTGATGTACCCTGCATCTGGGGAATACATGAATAGACAACGAGTCATCCCAAATTGAGGAGGTGGGCTTCGAGAGCAAGATCTATGATTTTTTCCCCTTTTCCTCCTTTTGTGAGGGTGTATGTGTATGCTTCTGTGTGAGATCTTGTCTGTAGAGTTTTGCTTCCACCATTTGTCCAAGGGTTCTATCCGTCCATGGTTTTTAAAAAAATTTTTTTCTTAATAATTAATTTTAATAACTTTATTATACTTTGCCTTCTTTCTTTTTTCTTTCTTTCTTTCTTTCTTTCTTTCTTTCTTTCTTTCTTTCTTTCTTTCTTTCTTTCCTTCTTTCCTTCCTTCCTTCCTTCCTTCCTTCCTTCCTTCCTTCCCTCCTTTAGACAACAAATCATCCCAAATTGAGGAGGTGGTCTCTGAGAGCAAGATTTATGATTTTTTCCCCTTTACCTCTGTTTGTGAGGGTGTATGTGTATGCTTCTGTGTAAGATTTTGTCTGTATAGCTTTGTTTCCAACATTTGTCCTGAGGTTCTATCCGTCCCCCCCCCCTTCTTTTTTCTAAATAAGTATTTTTTAATTCAATAACTTTATTATACTTTATTTTATTTTACTGTATCTTCTTTCTGTCTTTTTTCCTTCTTTCCCTCCTTCCTTCCTTCCTCCCTTCCTCCCTCCCTCCTTTCTTTCCTTCTTGCCTTCTTTGCTTCTTTCTTTCTTCCTTCCTTCCTTCCTTCCTTCCTTCCTTCCTTCCTTCCCTCCTTTCTTTCTTTATTTCTTCATACTTCTACTAATTCTCTCTACTTTTTCTCCCTTTTACTCTGAGCTGTGTGGGTGAAAGGCTCTTGGTGCTCAGCCAGGAGTCAGGGCTCTACCTCTGAGGTAGGAGAGCCAACTTCAGGACACTGGTCAACAAGAGACCTCCCAGCTCCACATAATATCAAATGGCAAAAATCTCCCAGAGACCTCCATCTTAACAACAGCACCCAGCTTCACTCAACGACCAGCAAG